>NC_061484.1:24688194-24988194 GCF_022539355.2 Hippoglossus stenolepis
GCAGGGCCTGCAGCTGTTTCTCTAGCAGCAGAACGACTAACGCGCTCTGAGTTGTCTAATTAATCTTGTGGCTCGTGGTCTCCCTGCACCAGCCAGACCCCCTTTTTGTTCTGCAGCGGCACTGGACAGGTGCCCTGACCCCCAACCCCCCCCGACGGGGCCGTCCTGTTCTCGTACCTGCGGCGCTTGGCCTGTTTAGCGTGGTCCAGAAATCAACGCCGAGGTAGTCAGACGGGATGGGTTGACTCACTCTGCCATTTTTAACACCAGGCCTAAGGTTTCTGAAGTCCAACAGAGTCACCATCAGTGGGCTGCGAGCGAGAGAGAGAGAGAGAGAGAGAGAGAAAGAGAGTAAGAGAAAGAGTGAGATTCTTTTTTTTTTTTTTCACCTAAAGGCATTTCAGCTATAAATATCAAACTGGCAATACTGTGATTTGCCAATGGAGGCTGCGAAGAAGGAGGAGGAGGAGGAGGAGGAAGCAGGTTCTCGCTCAGTTCTTGAGCTGTTTTAAATTCATTCACTGATAACGAGGGGGAGTAGGGTTGCCTGTGTCATTTATTTTCCATGTAGGGGGATGAAATAACATTAACATCTCTTCCTCTCCGAAGCTCTATAAGTCAAACAGTTATTATTACTCAACAGCACAGACAGACACACACACACACACACACACACACACACACACACACACACTCCATATATAGACACATCCTCTCGTGTTTCCGCCTCACAGGTGCTTGTGTGTGGATGTCACACCCTGGACAGACGCTTCACTTTTAATAAAGCGGAGGCCTTTCAGCGCTCTGGCGGATCCCGCTGTAATCTCTCCTAAACAGGTGTTGTGATTAGTCTCTGCCGTGAGCTGCATCCTGACACTCGGATTCGGCGAAGGCCAACCGCGCACACGACCCAACGGCTACCACTCGGGAGACAGATTTAACTGTTGGTGCTTGGCAAGCATCCGGCACATTGTGCATCGTCAAAGCTCGGCGAGAAACTAATTTCCCTTTCCTGCGCCTGACAATCCTGTCGTTTCTTCTCAATAGTTAGTGGTTGAGCCTTTTGCACACTGATGCAGCGCCGCGTGTGATAGAGTCAGCCGAGTATCGCTCTTGATTTACAGACGACAGCTGATGGATTGTTTCTGGGGGGAAATGCAGCTGAAACGACTCCTTGTATGCGGGGTATTTATCGACAAATTGCAATATCAAATTAATAAACTGTATTGACCCCGAGCAGTTATTCAGGCCTGAGGTTCACACTTTGACTAATCTGCAGCAACCGGCAAGCAATTTCTCAGTCTGCTTCCCGTCCCAATTAGGAATAATACTCCTCCTAACAACGTGCGCGTTAGAAAGTTTTGCTAATTGAACCAAAAATGTTGCAAGAGCCTGTTTGTGTTTCACAGCCTCAACCTAAAAAGAACGAGGCTGTTTCAGTTGCATATCTTTACTTCTTATTTGTCAGAGTCTGACAACAGCTCGCTTTTTTTTTCTCTGCAGCAATTATTGTTTCTTTGGCACTTTCCCTTTTTCATTGAATACATATTACAGTTGAGAAAAAAAATATATTTGCAGCCCAGTTGGATGAGGAAGTAAATGTTTTGCAACTCTTTAATAGTTGACCCTTAATTAGGTAAGAAACTAATTTGATTGAACGGAAGCGTAATGTCAAGTCACGTCAGATTAATTCAGTTAGCAGCAGCCAGAGTGCTTCAGAAACAAGACATAGGACAGACAACACAAAACGGCTCAATAAAGACGCACAACATAAAAGTAAAGAAGATAAATAAAAGAGACATAAGCAGGATCAGGCTGAATTAAAGCAAGATTGAAAAGGTGGGTTTTTAGATTAGATTTAAAATGATTGAGGTAATGCAGAGCAGGGCACTATTCCAGAGGTTAGAGGAAGCAACAGAAAAAGTTTGGTCCCCTTTTGGTTTCTTAGACGAGAAGGTGGGAGTGAAAGGATTTGTACCGAGGAAGCCTTTATATATAATGTGCCAGTAGAGGAGTTTGCCTTTCTGTTTGTTATTCCCCTGGTGTGTGAGGCGCTCTCTCTCTCTAACCCTAACCCTAACCTCACTGTCTTGCCAAATGTGTGTGTTCAACCGGGTGTCACGTTCCCATCGCAGCCAATCAGAACCGATTCAAACCAGAGTCTGCTGCAGAGTCGTCTGACCGAGGAGTGAAGGCTGATCGAATTGCAGACAAAAACCCGATGTTAGTGGGTTTTAGTGACCATTGAGAGCTTTGTGGAACCAATGCAAAGTTGCCTCATAGTTTCACTTTATAGTTCATATGTTGTTTTGCGTACTTGTTTGTATTTGTCCTCTTTGTGAAGCACTTTCTGACGGCTGTTTTAACAAGGTTCTTTATATAAATAAAGTTATTATAGAGCCGGTGAGAAGTCGAGGAGCCGCATCGTGTCTCAGGTGTCAGAATATAAAACTAAAGAAAAACTAAACATTTTCGCAGATGCAGTATATTCCAAATGAAATATAATAAACACACAAATACAGTCAATAAAAGCTTGTGTTGATATTAGTCTGGGGATGATATCTGACGCCCGGTTCAGTCCCGACTGTGATAACACTGGATTAACAAATCGATAATCTCCTGCTAATCTCATCATACATTAGTAACTGATAATTCGTTTTTTTTGCTTCAATAAAAAGAAATCCCTACATACTGTAAAAAAAAAAAAAGGAGATATCGACTGACGCGTTGACAGGAAAGAAATATATGACACGGTTGTGATGGATGTTCGTTCTTCACGGCGGCGCCATGTCTGCGAGCGGTTTTTAATGGATTTTTTGAAAACAAATGTGAGTTTATGACTTCCCCTCAGAAAGCTATAAGGTAAACGAGTGCAGGGAGAGAGTGTGTAACTCTCACTGTGGCAAATGCAAAAGGTGGGTCCTCAGTTTTTTACGACAATAATGGTAAAAGGTTAAATTAGAGTGATATCACGCTTAAATATTTTGCCTAAAAATGCTTCGAGGCAGCACATCACAAAACTTAAATTAAGTGTCTTGATTAGAGGTAATCTACTCTATTACTACTTCTCTGGGGAAGAATGCCACAAGGATTTCAGTCCAATTAGAAACGAAATAATTTTTTATTTAATCACTGCTGAATACTTGATTTTAATTCCACTGCGTTTATCTTTGAAATATTTTTTACTTTGAACAGTTGGGGTTTGAATTTCACATTCCCTTAGATAATGTCCAGTTGTGCAAAAAAGCTTCAACTATAAAGATTCACGAGTTCAGAAAGAAACGTGACCGATATTCTACGTCTTCTAATCAAGATGCTCTGATGCAATCGATCATTTTCAGATCTTAAAATTCAAGATTAAAAAACGTAAACCTCAGCATTCACAGTACAAAGGAGAAGCATCCAAATCCTGTGTGGGATTGAATCCGACTTTTGTCTCGTAAATTATATTCTGTTCATCACATAATCCATATAATTAAAATCCTTATGGTATTTTTTACCCCATAAACACTCAGTTTATCTCTGGGTTTTGCAGCGCTCAGCATTTTTCTCTGCAAAACACTTTAGTATGAAAACTGCAGACTTTTATTTTCTCCCGATTGGCATTAATGACCATTAACCTTAAACCACCGTCAGAAAGTAAAACACTGCGTTCTGCTGCAGGTTTAACTTTATCTCTGATTAGAACTTTCTTTCTATGTATACTCTGCTCCAATAAACATGCCTCTATTGGTCCATTTTGACTTTATCATCAGATCTCACATGTACATATTTACCAGAAGGCTATATTTATGACCACCACTAGGATATGGAACATGTCGGGCCTATGTAGCACCAGAGACTGAGGCTCACATCCATTTACCGACATGAGCAAGATGAAGTTGGTTACTGGTTATTAATGTGGGTTTCGAGACATTTTCAGGAGCCAATCCCAGCTGAGATTGGTCGAAAGGCGGGATTCACCTTGGACAGATCACTTAAGCGTATCTCAGGGCCAACAAACAAACAAACAAACAAACAAACAACCAACCAACCAACTCACACTCACACATTCACATTCACACCTATGGGCAACCGACCTAACCTGCATGTCTTTGGACTGTGGGAGGAACCCGGAGAAACCTCCACATAGACTCGGGAAGAACATGCTAACTCCACACAGACAAGACCCGTCTGTGCTGCTGCAGCTCGGTTGCACAGAAATGTAAACGTGAGGAGACAGTAAGTAAGTTGTGGTGGAGGTCAGTGTTCTTTCAGCGCCTGGAGACATGTTGTATTCCGCTCCCTTATTACATCCTGAGGTTTTTTTGCTGTGATACTGCGAGCGCCTCGTCAGTCGCAGGCCGCGCTGCTGTCCATTACATGCATGTCTGAATCACCGGTGAGGCCCAATGCGTCACGAGCCGGAGCTAGGCTACGCTGTGTTAAATGCTATTCTGTGTTTGCCTGGGGAGCGCGAGGCTGTTAAATACTACAGTAGACTTCGACAGCGGGACTCACCCCATGTTAAATAGTAAAGTAGTCTTTGTTAGCATTGGGAGCCGCCGTCTTCGGGCTAAATGCCGTCAGCTCTCCGTCAGGCCCGGGAATGTGGAGCGTCTGGCGCCGGGTTAGTGGATGTGGGCTCTGGGACCTGTCTCTTTGTTGGAAAAACTGAAGAGCTTTCAGCGCTTCAGGGCGGGGCCGCCGCTTGTTCGCCATTCAGGGACCTGCCTTTACATTCTGTTAGTGTCAAGAGAATCTCTTCTGCTGTGCTTCATGCTGGAGGTTGCTGACGTGCTCACAGCTTTCAGAAATGCTCAAAGAGCGGCGTTTGATGTTACACGTCTGACGTACGCTCGCGCTCATGAAAGTGTGTAGGTCTCCTGCAGTCGAAGCAGAGCTCCCACACGGGGAAATCCATACACGTGTGCGTAGACTTTTGTTTTTCTCAGAAAGAAAGTACAATCGCAGCTCCCTCTGACTCTTTGGCTGTGTCACTTCCGATGCCGGTCGAGTGACAGCAGCCTCCCGTGTTACCCTCCGCGTTTGTTTGTAAGTGGCTCTGCCGGGCTAAGTCTTTGTTGGCTGGACGGATTTAGCTGTGGTGTTTGTTAGCGCGACGCTTTGTAGAACATCTGCTCAGCGTTTACAGAGAATTAGACTGCAACAGAAAATGTGTCCCGTCGAAACAGCGTCGCTCTCGAGTGCAGTTTTAATGTTTTACAGGCCCCGGTTTCGTGTGTTCCCACTTTCAATCCTCCTAACATACCAACCTGCAGTGTGTAATGAATGTTAATGACTCTGATAAGGTTCAACAGTACAGTGAGACTTCAGCTGCAGAGAAACATCGACCCGGCCGTGTCTGGATCATATGAGTGGAGAAGAAGTCAGTAGTTCACACCATGTGCACTCGACTTGTTTTTTCAGGACATGAATTAAACAGAATACACTGCTTCAGTTGTATAAGCTGCATTCAGGTCTATCGTACAGAAACATCAACGTGTTTTTAAGACATTTATTCCAATATTTGCCTCCTATTTTTCTATTGGAACTCCTGTGTCTAATTATTTGGGTGGTGCATTAATTGCCTTTCTCTGTGAAAACATTTGCTTGGATTCCTGAATGGAACTTGACGGATCATACATGACTTTCGTGGTAATCTTGTTCCCAAAGCTGCTCACTGATCCCAAACTCACCAACTCAAATGATTTCTGCATCCCAAGCTAATGTTTGGTGTTTTGTGTGTTACCTGTACCTCTCACTCTCAGGGACACATTCTAATGATCAGTTCACCAAGAATCTGTTCAATCTTTCTACAAATCAACTTTGAGCAAAGTCTGGACTGACTTGTTTTTTGCGTGTGACCCTTGAAGCGACCGCGAGCGTCACTTTGTTGACACGGGACGTTTGGTTGATGTGCTAGTTTGTTTGCAGACTTGCTTACAGCATCTGGGGGCCAGACTCTGTCATTGCAACCAAATGCAGCTGCTACATCCTAACTGACCTACTGCATTAAAAATTTAAATGGCACATTGCTGGCCTCATCATCCTCCTCCTCCTCTTCCACCTCCGCCTCCTCCTCCTCCTCCTCACCACCCCCATCTATTTCTCAGTATTCTGCACACCAGCTCCATCCTCTTATTGTTTCATGTCCCTCAGTTCTTTTCTTCCAGCCTTCACTTGTTTGTTCCGCAGCTTTTGGCCACTTCGTTCTCCCCTCGTCCGTCCCGACTACGTGCAGGACTCGACTCCTCTTCCTCTCTTAACCCACACGACTCCTTCCTCCTCCCAGTGATTTCTAGAAATGTGTCAGTTCTTCTCTCATTAGCCTGAATCTGCACAGTTCTTTCCACACCTTCATATTTTCTTAATCTGACGGCTGTAAACAAAAATGAAATTTGACATGGAATAGCAAATGAATGTGTGTGTGTGTGTGTGTGTGTGTGTGTGTGTGTGTGTGTGTGTGTGTGTGTGTGTGTGTGTGTGTGTGTGTGTTGAGGGACTTTGTGTATTATTCATTGGTATGTTGGCTCACTGTATGAGTAAAGATATATTTTGAGGGGCCTTTGTGCGTGTGCACTGGTGTGTGTGTGTGGCGTGTGTCTGCATGTGGGCGGATGTGAGGCTGTACATGAAGTTCACGGTATTTGTATAATTGATGCACGATGTCATCAGTAAATCTCTAGGTATATGGGTTATAATGTGGAAATACATTTGTGTGCCATGTGTGTGTGTGTGTGCGCGGACGACCGCTCTGTGCATTATTCATTTGTGAACTTCTTGGTGGACTTGTGTGATTTGATGAGAAGATGCAGGTCTGTGTCAACGAGTCTTTTTATCTTTTATAATTCAGCAACCACCAGCAACTATCATCCTGAGCCCTTCACCCCCTCAGTCTTCTAAAAAGACTTTGCCCTCATTCATTCTACATTCTTACGCTACATCCTCACTTCTCCTCTCCTCTCATCCTCTCCTCCTCTCCTCCTCTCCTCTCATCCTCTCCTCCTCTCCTCTCATCCTCTCCTTCTCTCATCCCCTTGTCGCTTCTCCTCTCCTCTTTCACTGTCTCCTCTCATCCCCTTGTCGCCTCCTCCTCTCCTCTTTCACAGTCTCCTCTCCTCTCATCCCCTTGTCGCCATCTCCTCTCCTCTTTCACTGTCTCCTCTCCTCTCCTCCTCTTGTCCCCTTGTTGCCTTCTCCTCTCCTCTCATCCCCTTGTCACCTCCTCCTCTCCTCTTTCACAGTCTCCTCTCCTCCTCGCATCCCCTTGTCGCCTTCTCCTCTCCTCTTTCTCCTCTCCTCTCCTCTCCTCTCCTCTCCTCTCCTCTCCTCTCCTCCCTCCTCTCCTCTTGTCAGATTGTGAAGGTATCTAAAAGGAGGAGTGTGCCGTAGACCACGCTGACAGGTGTAAATATTAAACATGTTAAGAGCATGTTATGAACATGATCTGTGAGCCATGTAGCAGCGTCTCTGCAGCAGCCTCATCCTGTCACCATATACATGCTGCTGTATATACGTCTTATTATTAAAGAAATAAAAAATGTAACATTTCACTCAGGAGGAAAATTCCCATCAGTGTATTTGTGAATAACTTCACTTGAGGTTATTGTCACTGTTCATGATGTAATCTGAATTGTGGCCTTTCACACGTTAACACCTCTCTTGCTCTCGTTGTCCTGCCCAGTGGGTGTTTTTAGGTGAGATGTGTGTGTGAGTGTGTGTGAGTGCGTGTGTGCGTGTGTGAGTGCGTGCCTGTGTGCGTGCATGTGTGTGTATATTAGGGCTCTAAGTAATTATTATTTGCTATCTTCAGTTAATGAATACTTCAAAAGAGGGTTAGCAGTAATAAATCCCACATTAGAGCTCAAGGTGACATTTTAAAATACAGCGTCCAAAGCAACAATCCCAAACCGACGGTTAATGAAGTTTTGAGAAGCAGCTAATATTTGGCATTTTGAACTGATGAATTACCTAAAG
Organism: Hippoglossus stenolepis; assembly: GCF_022539355.2. NCBI lineage: Eukaryota > Metazoa > Chordata > Actinopteri > Pleuronectiformes > Pleuronectidae > Hippoglossus > Hippoglossus stenolepis. The sequence continues at coordinate 24,696,154 of NC_061484.1, forward strand.
GGGAATTATGGCTTATGATATTAAAACTGCAAAATTATACAGATTTCAAACAGACATTACACAAGCAAGGTGAACTTGAAGTATAAAATTGCAGATTTACTTCAAGCTCAATTCTGGCGTGACCTCACTTTCTAATTTACAGCCACATCAAGTGATTTAGTTTATGCGGCTAAACAACTGTCCAACTATTACTAATGTAATCATCTATAGATAAAGGGGGGGCAAATTTGAAAACATATATCTAGAATGTCAGGCAGTAGAGGGCACCAAGTTACACACACACACACACACACACACACACACACACACACACACACACTGACACACTGACACACACACAGTCCTCTTAATAAGCCTGATTTTTTTTTTTCATCCAGATCCATGAATTATTCCCTGGAAAATCATTAAAAATAGATGGATGGATGGATGGATGGATGGATAAGTACTTTATTGATCCCAAATTGGGGGGAAAAAATGTGATAAAGCGCAAAAAAGAAGGTAAAAACACATATTCCTCATCGGGATCCACACACAAATGTAATGGGTTCTTCCCCTGACCCATCACACATCCTTCCACCAGGTTCCATGTTAATCCATCCAGTAGTTGTCGTGTAATCTTGCTAACAAACAAACAAACACAGATGTAGACATAACCTCCCTGGCGCGGGTAATAAAGCAGAATTATCCTTTTAGCAATTACCAGATGGTTCTGTTGACTGAATACCTGACAAACAGTGTATCAGCGCTGATTTGTTTGCGAGTATACAGTTGTACGTGTGTGTGTGTGCGAGTGTGTGTTAGCGCCCGTTTGTACCTGTGCTTGTGTGTCGCCGTTATCGGGGCAAAATTGAGTGTGTGCCTGTTGCCTAACAGAAACGGATATTTTTCTTTCCCTTGTTTTCCTCCTTTAAATCTGGATAAAGTGTGACGCTGCACACACCTATAGTCACACACACACACACACACACACACACACACACACACACACACACACACACACACACACACACACACACACACACAGATGGAAACAGTGAGATAGATCTTTTTGAAGTACAATTTCATCCTCTCTCCTCGCTTTGCTGCCTCTCCTGTAGCGGCGGAGTGAGGGGAGCTAAATCTCCGCGGGGCCATGCTTTATGTGTGTGTTGGCCAGAAGTGAGAGCTTTTGTTCAACTAAAGACAAGACTAGAGCCACAGAACAAGGCTTACATGCATCTGCACACACACACACACACACACACACACACACACACACAAAGGTGGGGGTGTTTGTGGCAGAGAAGGGCTGACAGCTGATTCTCCATGTGTGTTTAAGAGAGCTTTGATGTTTATTGTGTCACGTTCTTTGATGCCCTCTGTGGAAGTTGTGTTACAGCGTGTGTGTGTGTGTGTGTGTGTGTGTGTGTGTGTGTGTGTGTGTGTGTGTGTGTGTGTGTGTGTGTGTGTGTGTGTGTGTGTGTGTGTGTGTGTGTGTGTGTGTGTGAGAGAGTGAGAGAGTAAGAGAGAGAGAGAGAGAGGAGGACCTTCTGAGGAGATTTGATGTTTCAGTTTTCCTCCCAAGAATCTCACTCTCTTGCAGCAGGTATCTAAATCTCACTCACACGACCGGAGCATTTTTTCTCATTCAGCTTTTTCTTTTTCTCCTTCCTCCCTCTCTCTCTCTCTCTCTCTCTCTCTCTCTCTCTCTCTCTCTCTCTCTCTCTCTCTCTCTCTCTCTCTCTCCTGTCCTCCTCTGATGGTGTTGCTGTCTATTTCCCACGGGGGAAGCCCAGCTCACACTTTATGCAAACATACATTCTGCAGTCATTAGCAACTTATTCCATCTACACTCACTTTGGTCTGTTTTATAGCTGCTTTAGTTTTTTTTCCCGGTGACGCTCGCTGCTGCCTCTCACACTGTCGCCCAGTCTGCGATGCCGAGGCTAAATTATTGAACTGCACGTGGCATTGTGAATTAATGCTGTAAAGTCTGGAGTCACAGTTTCTGGAGGAGATCCTCGGACTTCAAGTGTGACGGCTTTAAAAAAACGTCACCATCATTTCCTGCAGTTAGTGCAGCTCAGAAAAATCCCATTCAACAGTGATGGCTGTATTTGGCTCAATTAACTTTCCAGACAATGCACAGTTGTTGTTGAATCGGCTTCTAAAGGGTGGAAGGGAATCAAACCTGTGAGTTATGAGGCGCTTGTCTCCGACCATTAGGCCCCCCTGTTGCCGGCGCTCACTCCCTTGCTGTGCAGTCTCACTTGTTGACTTCTCTCAGTGTCTCTTCCTCTTTCGCCCATCTCACCTCGCTCCTCGTCATTTCTCCAACACTCGCACTTCCTCTCATCTCCCTCGCTCTGACTCACTGATCGCAAAAACTGAAAACATTTCCTCCAACTCCATCGGGCGTTTGAGTCCGACTTCACTCCTTCACTCCAGCTCCTGTTTCTTTTTTTTTATTCATTGTCTGTATTAATTCATGCACCTTGATGAGTCTGCTGTCTGTTTCGTTGCAGGATGAAAAGTCCACGTTCTTCCAGTTCGGCGCCGCTCTGCAGCAGGAGGCCCTGCTCATGCTCTCCATCATGGAGGAGTACGACTGGCACGTTTTTTCTATCGTCACATCAAAGTTCCCCGGGTACCAGGATTTCATCAGCACGCTGAAGACAACTGTGGATCACAGGTGATGAATACACACCCCTCCCGTGTACACACACACACACACACACACCTACACACACACACACACACTCGTAACCTTTATTTACCGCAGCCGACAAGATGAAGTACCTGGGAATATTTAGTGGTGTGTTGTTACAGCTTTGTGCGCTGGGACATGCAGAGTGTGGTGACTCTCGACGCTGTGGATGGCGACCCAAACTCTAAATCACACATCGCCCTCAAGAGGATTCAGAGTCCTGTTATACTGCTGTACTGCTCCAAGGATGAGGCTTTGTGAGTGTTTGCTTCTTTTTCATTTTCTTTTCATGTGTCTGTCGTACACCGTGGCTCTTTAATAACTCTCCGACTCTGCTCCTCCACAGGTATATAATGGAGGAAGCTCGCTCTCTGGGTCTCATAGGAGCCGGTTACATCTGGATCGTGTCCAGTCTCACCACTGGCAACCCAGACTTTACCCCCGAGGTACTGAGGCCCCATATGTAGTAACAGGTGGCCACATTTCAATGGTTTGACAGGACAAGCAGTGTTTCTGATTCCAGGCTGTTGCAGTTTCTCCTCTCCTCTACTCTCTGCAGCTAATAGGAAACACATTAGAGCAGTAGCTCGACGTTTCTGGAAATCATACTCAGCAAGCACTTCATGAGGAACACCATAGAATATAAACAGATTCTGCATGTGAGGGATTGTGGGGCTGGAAGTCTTCTGGTTTCTGTTTATAGTTTGACCAATCAGGTAGGGAGTCAGCAAAAGATGCAGAACACAGGGACTGAAATGCATCAGCTATCTGCTTTTACATTTTTTCTGCATTCAAATGCACATAGCTGCTCATAGAGATTAGCTAAAATGTCATGTGGATTTAAAACATCTGCAAAAAAGTGAAACTAGTTGGACTGTAAACAGTTTATGGAGAATGGAGGATTATGGGTTTTTGTTTCCTATCTTTATTCAAAAGCATGGTCTTCAAGTTCAGATTTTATTATGCTCTCACTCAAATATACCTTGTTTGTGCTTAGATTTCCTGCGCTCCAGCTCTTTCGCTTGCACTCAGCTTCTGTGTGTGAAACATCTGCGCTCTGGTTTCTCCCCTGCTCATGGAGGGCGGGACAATTCACCGGTCAAGCCTTCTTCGGGTTGGGGAGTTTTGACAGACTTCAAAATCCAAGAGCAGAGGAGAAGTCAGAGAGTTCTGCACCTGCACAGAAGAAATATAAACGCAAGAAGAAGAGCTGAAGCTAGAGCGCAGGAAATCCAAGCACAAGCATATTTGAGTCCGACCTCAGGGGTTTGAGTGAGAGCTTTACAAACTCCCGCCTTTAAACCTAAAAATAAGAAGAGTACCTTGAGTCTTGGTTTCCACCGTCTAAACCGGAAGCCTCAAAATATTGGCTGTTGCCCCCTAGAGGCTAATTCGTCCTCAGATGATGACCTATCGCTCTAAGAACAGCCTCATTGCTCTGTACCACAAGATGCTGAAATCATTCTGTCGACCTGACTGCATCACATCATGTCTGTAGATTTCTCAGCTGCACATTTATGCTGCACAACCTCCTCTTCTGCCACATCCCAAAGGTTTTCCACTGGATTCCGATCTGAGGCCACTGAACTCGTGAAACCACCTGAAGAGGATTTTTGCTCCTTGGCTTTGTCCATTATCTTTCTGGAAGTAGCCATTAGAAGATGATTGTGGCCATAGAGGGGCACACATTGTCTGCAGCAACACTCAATTAAGGGGCCCAAAGTGTGTCATTAAAACATTCCCCCACATCATTACACCACCACCCGCCCGGACTGTTGACGTAAAGCTGGTTCTGTCCATGGCTTCGTGCTGTTATCACCAAACTCTGACCGACAACACTCATCTGACCAGGCTACATGTTGTTTAGTCCTCGTCTGTCCAGTTCTTGTTTTTGGCCTGTGCACACAGCAGCCTCACATGTCTGTTGTTGGCTGACAAGAGTGGAACCCAACATGGTCTTCTGCTGTTGGAGCCCATCTGCCTCAAGCTTGGACGTGTTGTGCATTCTGAGATGATTCAGTTGTTATCTGAGCTACTGTAGCCTCTCCCAGTCAGATTTAACCAGTCCGGTCATCACCTCATCGACGAGGTATTTCCCTCTGCAGAACCGCAGCTCACTGGATAGTTTTTGGTTTCTGCGTCATTCCGGAAAAAATGTAGAAACTGTTGTTTGACAGTGAGGTCGCCTTTTTCAGAAATACTTAAACCAGCCAGTAACGGGTACCAACGATCATGCCGTGGTCAAAGTCCGTGAGAATCTCCATGTTGATGTTCTAACCAAAGCTCCTGCCTCATGGCAAGAAGGTTCCTGGTTCGAATCCCAGCTTTCTCTGTTGAGTTTGCATGTTCTCCCTGTGTCTATGTGGCCAATATCCAGCTTCCTCACACAGTCCAAATACATGCAGATTAGGATCAGGTTAATTAAAAACTCTTAATTGAGTGTGAATGGTTGTTTTTCTGCCTGTTATCCCTGCGATATGCTGGTGACCTGTTCAGTATGAACCTCTTGCCCAATGTCAGCTGGCTTTGGTTTCAGGTAGCCCTCATCCAAACATCTTTTAAGTACATACACAAATAGAATCACTTCAAATGTTCCCCGCTCATATTAAAGCTGGAAACATTTCCAGTGTTTGCTTACCTTTCCCACAACACCTCTGAAACAGTTGTTCTCCGCCTCCTCTTGTCCGTCTTTCTCCTCCACTCAACGTTCCTGTTTGTGTTTGTGTGATTTTTACACCTTAGACAAGATCTGATTCTGCAGTCGGAGCCAAATTAAAAACAAAAACAAAATGTTGTGGGGTAGACTGACAGATTAGAGCGCTGGCATCTTTTCATGTTTGCTCCGTCTGCTGCTGAGATAAACCTAGAGAGCTCTTTAGTTTGTCGGAATTATTCTATTGGAAAAGTGACTTCTTTCATTGCCAGATATGAATTATTTCAGGTTGACACAATATGACAAATAAATCATCCATTTTCCACCTTGGACGGCTACATATGGATGTTTTAAAATCGGGATAGAAAATGTCAAATCGAAGACAAATTGCATTTTAACACGCCATATGTGCCTCTTCTCAGATCTCCTCTTCTTCCCGCTCAGGTGTTTCCCTTGGGGATGATCTCCGTGTCCTACGACGACTGGGAGTATCCGCTGGAGACGCGGGTCCGGGACGGAGTTGGCATCATTACCACTGCGGCCACTTCCATGCTGCGGGAGAAAGGGGAGCTGCCAGAGGCCCAAAGCAGCTGCTACAGCACAGCATCAGACCGGAGCCCGGGGAAGCTCCCACCTAGTGCCCTGCGCAGGTGTGTGTGTGTGTGTGTGTGTCCGTGCGTGAGAGTGTGTGTGTGTGAGGAGATCAAGGTCTAGGGACTTGCATAACTCTGTTTGTCTTTGCAGCCGAGTGTCGAGCGGTCTTACGTAACTTCTTTTTAATGTATTAATGAGAGGGGTAGAAGGGAAGAGAGGAAGCGGAGATGACAGCAGTGAGTAACACTGTGATGTCTAATGACATTTAACACTATTCACTGTTGTGTACACGGCTGCTCCGTGTATGAGCTCATTACGACGCCTTAGTTCAGAGACAAAGAGTTGAACTTCAGACACACCTCCCCATTGTTGGTGCCCTGTGTTAACTAGAATCTTTGTGTGCACGCATGTGTGTGTGTGTGTGTGTGTGTCTGTGCGCACTTTGCGTCACGTGACTGGACTCACTGTCTTCAAGTCAGGATTTAAGCAGCTTTTACCAGCTTTGTTCTCCGTCTTTTTTCTCGTTACATGGCTCTGTGGGTGACACATATATGTTAGTCTGTGTGTGTGTGTGTGTGTGTGTGCGCGCGTGGGAGCATGCATGAGTGTGTGTGTGTGTGCGTGCATGTGTCTGACGTCTACCAGTGTGCGTGTGTGTTCTCCTCTCTGAAGTTACTGTGATGAGGAAACAGTGAAATCCATCAGCACACACACACACACACACACACACACTGACACACACGATGCACATTTGTTCTCCATATTCACAAATGTCACCGTCAGATGCAGAGTCTGTCAGTCATATTGTGATTATATTTTGAATATGAAGCTCACGCTGGCTAAAATATGATTAATAATTCAGGAGAGTATATAAACCCGACTTAAAACATGACGGTCAGGTTTCCAGCTTCCGCTCATCCATGATGACTTATGAGCTGCCTCATTAGAATGAGAGCCACAGTATTATTTTCTCCATAATGGCTTTATCATCCCATTCTCTCTCTGATTAACCCATCAAAGTATATATCAAAGCGTACACAGCACTGCAGCTGTTGACAGGTTGATCTAATATAACACAAACCTCAATAGCAGCTCAAACCTTTTTCGGGAAACAGTCCTTTTTTATTTGTTTTCCCTCCCTGTCAGAGGTGCCATTTGTTTCGCTAACTTATTAGATGGAATTTGCATATTTGTCAAAACAAGCGTCGTCAATTTTTGTGGTAATCAACTGACAGGTTGGATTCCCCTTCCCTGATTTGGACGTGGCGAGGCTGTGATCAGGACCCTGCCTACATTAGTCTAGATACAATCTTGCCGCAGTGTGCGTATTAAAAACAAGAGAGGAAAGCAAGGACAACATAATCTGGCACTTAAAAGACACTGTCAACCCTGTTGGATTCCCTGTCAGTCCTGCCCGACAGAAATTAATATCCCTGACTCGCGCTCTGTGTACTTTGGCTGCACAATAGAGCAGGTTTTTATTGAGGCTTGCCCCTGTAGTAAATTTCAAAAGGTTATTCTGTTTGATGGAGCCACTGTACCATGCAAACCCCTAAGCTGTCACTTTTTCTCTGAAAAGATGCTCCTTGCTCCGATTATACAGAATGGAAGGAGCCTGCGTTCTTTCTTTATTCATGCTTCTCTTAGGAAAGTGCTCACAATGGCCGCCCCAGCACTTCAGCGACAGGGAAATGTTCGGCGCCGACTTCTAGCAGCAGATTTTAAAGATGGTGTTTTACAATAGCAGCGATTTTGTATTTTTCTCCGAAGCTGCTGATGCTGCTACGACTTAAACCCTCATTGAACTTCTAGTTAATGCAGATATAGTTTTGCATAGAGAAACGTATATAAATCATTGAACTCCTTTTTTTAATGTAGCGCTACATTTTTGTTTTAAAAGCAAACATACATATTCATGCACACGTGAATCTATAAAGTGGAATCTAGCTATTTTACATACCTTAAAAAACACACCAGCTTTATATGCGGGAGATGGAAATATTTTCCCAGATATGGCAACAAACCTGAAACAGGAGGAGACAGCGGTTTCCCAGAATAGACCGCGACACTGTTCCTGCTGTATGTATTCAGCCATGGCAATGCACTGTGACAAGGGCATTACCTGCTGCATCGTGAGGGTTCTTTAAACACAAAAATAGGTATTTGTCTTGTCGCTACTAATAGTGAGAAGCATCGTAATCTACAGTGACAACGGAGGGGTTTTTTCGTTTATAAAGCGCGGAGGTGCTCCTCGTGTGTAAATGTGTTGTTTTTGTATTTAATTATGTGCGTTTGCTGAGGGAGCGAGGGGGAAACCCACTGCAGGGATGTGTTTGGTATTTTTTGCAGCCGCTGCATGTGAGGGAGACGGGGACCTTTTATTTACTCTCTACTCAATGTGAGAGCTTCCGCTTTTCAAAAGAGCACAGGCCTGTTTCCAAGTCTCTGTGAAAACAGATGATTAATGTACCGCTCTCTAATCCACTGTCCGACAACAATATTCATGTGCGTCAACTCGGATTCGTCTCCCGCAGATGAGACGATGTAAAGTCCCACCTGTTTGAACTGCAGTGTAATTATCGCGGTTCTCCGCCGCAGGGTGCATGTAAAACAGCACTCAGGCGTTTCTCTTCATGCGGCTCGACTTCCTGTCGCAATATTTGAGTTTATGCATGAGTCCTCCGTGGGCCCTGTGCCCTGTGTGACCTAAAAACAGACGTGTTGTTTTAGTTTCTCTCCTTGACTCTTTGTTTTAGAATAATGACACCGTGAATATGTGAATATTTAAAGCATTTAACGTACATTATTAGATAAATAAATTATATAGAACGGCTCACAAGTGATGTACTTCTCTGTAGATGTGACACTGGAATAATGTGGACGTGAAGCTGAAAGATTTAGTCCGATGATATTTCAGTCATGTAGAATTACCCGACCAACCCTGTTATATATTACCACGTCAAAATGAATCAAACCACTTCTAATAAAACACAACACAAGGCACAGAAATGAGAAGTTTGCTCTGTTTGGGCGGCTGCTGTCCCTCTCGTGATTTGGTCTTAGCAGTAAACTTCCTTCGACACCCCGCCCCCACCCACCCCCACCCCAGGGGAACTCAGGCTATTATCGCCGTCTTAACACGCCGAATAACCTCTCCTCCTGAAAACTGTTTTGCTGGAGTGAGTGTGTTCTTAATCCCTGATCACTGTGTGTGATAGCGATTCATTTACTCCCCTCTCGCCGGCTTCACTTTAGCGAGTGTGTAAATGTTTCAGCGAAGGATCTGTTTGCGTATGCACGGTACCGGTGGTGAGTAAGAGAGCGAGGGCAGCCTCGTTTCACAGTGGCTTGTCTTTCAGGCGAATATCTGCGGAGAAATCAATGCAGAATGTTGATGGGAGAGATATGTGGCCTCTGACTCTTCCCCCTCCTACACACAAATAGACGTGTGTGTGTGTGTGTGTGCGTGTGCGTGTGTGTACAACGCGCACACACACACACACAGGCATGCATGCACTCGCAGTGGGTGAAGACAGCATTGATTTGAAGTGGATACTCTTGCAGTGATTACAGAGTGCTTAACTTGTTATTTCAAATGTATCTGCTCTCGTGCACACACGCTCGCAAACACTCTTTAACAGATGCAAAACAAAAGCAAATAACAGCTTCCTGCTCTCTGTTTCCCCCCCCCCCATGTGTATCAGACACATGATGCATGTGTGGAACGAAGGGCGAGACTTATCGTTCACTCCAGATGGTTACCAGGCCAACCCCAAATTGGTTGTCATCGTCCTGAATAGTGAAAGGACGTGGGAGAAGGTAACAAATTGATACAATCTATTTGCAAAGAAGCAAGGAAATTAAAAAGTCAAAACACTTTAATTAAGATCGCTGCCCCCTGATTTGTGTGTGTTTGTGTGTGTGTGTGTGTGCAGATGGGCCGCTGGGAAAACGGGACCCTGTCGCTGATGTTCCCCGTTTGGCCGCGGTACAACTGCCACGGGGACGAGGACGCGGACGAAAACCACCTCTCCATCGTCACCCTGGAGGAGAAACCTTTCGTCATCGTGGACAACGTGGACATCCTCACCGGCACCTGCATGAGGAACTCGGTGCCCTGCCGCAAGCACGTCAAAGAGTAAGCACCCACACACCAGTACGCCCACGTCCAGCTTCCCACCCACCGCTCGTGAAATCAAGAGCCATTTGAAAACCGTATTTGTTTACGAGGAAGAAAAAAGCTCACGCTCCCTAAACTGGAGGTGTTGCAGATATTTGTTCTTAGAAAAATCTCTGCTGGACAGAGGTTGAGTTGTTTCTCTAACCTGGGCTGGAGTCTTCAGGCGTTTCAGGACAATTAAACCCTGATTCAACCCCCGGGACAATCTGAGGAATCAGGCGTGGAACCTTTATCGGTTACAGATTAGTTCCTAAACCTCAGAGAGACCGAATATCTAACGGAGCTGCCGAGCCACGGTAAACATTGGTAGACTAACAGATATCCCACTTTAAGAAGAGAAAACCTTTGTTGGCCGATCGTTTTTCTCTTCCAGACTCGTGTAGCCTTCTGCTTTTGTGTTTTAACATCAGAGTTGTCGCTGTTAACATCTGCTTCCCCATGAGGTCACATGGGAGACGTGAGGTCGTGCGTCTGGAGCAATAACATCCTGTGTGTGATGCAACATTATTTTCTCATCTTGCGTTCAGGATTCTGGAGATGAAATTCTGTCTGTGAGGTTTTTTAAAACTCCTGTCGTCTCAGCCGAGTCTTGTTTCCTCTGTAATCTCAACTTTTCTCCCAGTTGTGTTTTCTGTGCTGCATTCCAGCTTCTCGCCCTCTCAGGCCGCTCAATCTGTCTGAGAACATAATCGTCAATCAGCCGCTCTTTGCTTGTCCACTTTTGTTCTGCACAGATCTATACTGGGCCCACTCAGTTTTACTTTATATAATAATGACTCATCATCTGTTTGTCCCTGGATCCAATTCTATGTGGCTGTTACATCCGGTGTGTGTACACAGCAGCACTGGAACACTGCTCCGTGCTGAGCTCAGAGACTCCGTGCTCCATATGACAACTTGTTTAAAACTGTATTCTTGATCTTTACAGAGACAAATAACTCTTGTGTCGTGTGTGTTTATATCCTGAAAACATTACAAGTATAAATGTAACTAATTGCAGATTCGGTGCACATTCACATTACGAACTATTTAGTGTCCTTTGTCACAACAATAAAAACTTCTGTCGCTGTGTTTAACACATACTGGCAAAGTAGTTCTGTCCACATTAATAATGTATTCGCTCTGTGCTGGTGTCAGCTTGCTAATGTCAGTCTGTCGGTGAACTTGATGTTGTGTGTGTGTGGCGGCTGCGAGTGTCGCTCCATTGTGGTCATTTTCTCATTGTGTCATTAATTCGGTGCGATTTTGTGTTGCTTTAAATGAACTGAATGTGCTGCTTGTTTGCAGTTACTAATTAATATCACTGCTCATTGTTTCCCCCCCGAGGTTCCTGTTGTCCTTAAACAGTAACGTTCATATTATTCATCGGGATATTTCAATGTTGTTTGTTTCATTTATTAATTTTTTTATGTTTTAATTTGTGGAGTGTCACATATTATTTAAAATGTTTCTTTGTATGGGAGCAAAACAAGTCTGTAAGGATTTGAGTCTTGTACTCAACTTAACATCAATATAGAATATAAATAAACTGAAGACTTAATTTTTAAATAGAAATACCACTGAACTGAATTTAAATAATTTGATATTGAAAAACATTTAACTTGTGTTCTAAGTTATGAATGCAATTTCTGAATAATTTAAATATTTAAGTTATTTTTTAAAATTTAGATAAAATTGTCCATCTGGTCGCCTGGTTTTTCAAAATGAAGATATACAGACACAGAGATTTCTGGAAATAGATAAGTGAAGTGATCAGGTTTTGCATTTTCTCTCATCTGAACGTGTTTGACTGACAAATATTAGAATTTGCATCTTAATCCCTGAGCCGCATTTAATTTCTAGATGCGTAATTAAATCTGAGCAACTAAAATAAAAGTATTCCCGGGATGATTAAACTTCTGGCACTTCTTTATGGCCTTCTTTGTCCTCCATATACGTGTGGCTGCCTCTGCCACATTTACAGTTTGCTCTATAAATGTGCTGCCACGTGTCAGACATGTAAAGAAACAAATAAAACCCCCAGCCTGATGTCAAATTAAAAAATGTTTAATATGTGACAGTGGTCCATCTTTTCTCATCTCCCCTCTGGACGTCTGCCTCAGTCCAGCCTTGTGAATATTCTGTTGAGCCGATCACTGCAGCCGGCCTCGTCTTCAACCTCCCCCGAGTTCTCCTTTTGTTGCCCCCCTGCTCCTCACCTCATCTCCCTCCTGGCTGCCGGTGGCTGTTCACATCAAATTCTAAATTCTTGTCGCATCATTCAAGGCTCCTCCGGGACCCGCATGTCCATAACTACAGGCTATGGTCTCTCCGTATTCTCCAGCCTGTGCTCCGCTATAACCGTCCACTTAGCTCCCTGCTCCCTGCGGCGGCCACGTCGTCTCCTCACCCGGCCTTGACTCCTCTTTCTGCTGCTCCTCAATAGTGAAATGTCCTTCCCTCTCCAGGCGGGATGGAAGAATTAGTCCATTTCAATTCTACAGAGAGTTTCCATTTCCCCGTATCCTAATTCTGCACCTGCTACTTAAAAAACATCCCTCGTACCTTTTTACAAGGATTATTCTCCTCTTTATCTCATGTGATATCAGGAATCTGTGTTTATCTGTGATCTGTGCACTAAGTCGCTCCAGATGAAAGTATCAGCCGACGTTTAACAAATTCATGCCACTTTATCTTAATATTTTTTTTAAGTCTATATAGTTTTTTTTTCCCACCTCACCACTCACAAAATTACGCATAAACACTTTCTCCACTGCAGCAAAAGCAAGTGGGTTGAATTCAACCTTTGTTACAAACACACTGTTTCTAACTTCCACTGATTTAAATTCACGTCACAGTCAAACTTCATCATGTATTTAATCATTTTACTGCAGATTGACTGTTTCTATAGATTTATTAAGGTTTATTTTCTAACTTTTTGGTTTAGATTATGGTCACATCATTAAGTTTCAGATCAGAACCGTACTTTTCTACATTTATGATGTAGACTTTAAAAAAATCTTTTCCTACCGTAAGCTTTACAGGTTTCTGTTCCGTCTTAAAAAGGTCTCAAATTTAATAATTCGATTTTTAGGCCTTAAAGTCTTAAATATAAAGATTATTGCGTACTAGGTCTTGAATTATTCTCTCTTAATTATGTTAACATCCATTTAAAAGTTTCAGCAGCATACGTAGTTTATAATGTTGTTATTAATCATGATACAGATTTTAGCACGCTGCAAAATATCAACTACAATCAGGACTAATGAGGAACTGATATCTGATGAATTGATCTGAATACATTCGGCTCGGCTCTGGGTATTAATTCCGTTTCGAGGGTTATTCTCTATCCTGCTTCTCCAGCCCCTCTAGTGTAATTAATTCTGGGATATTTCTTCATATTTGTCGTACTTGACATACGTCTTAAATTTAATTCATCACGGCCTTAAAAAGTCCTCCATTTTAACTGCAGGGAACTTTTCCAAATCAACACATCAAACATGACTTTGGGATTTTCTCTGTTTGTAGAAAAGCTTAAAAGGAATTATCGTGGTGGTTGGAATCTGTGGCAGCCCTCTCAAGTGTGTAAACAACAGAAATATGTCTCAAGTAGTCGGTGACAGGAAAAACTTTCTCAAAGAGTCTTCTCTTGAATTCTTTGACGTGTTGGGGTTTTGCTCCAATTATCTGTGATATATGGACGTCTCGATAAAAGACTCATGACAGGACGAGGCAGCTTCTTTCTTTCTTTCTCTTTCTCTCTCTGCTAATTTCTACGACTGAGCTCAGCCAGTCTAGAGTATGTTGAATATTAATCATCACTTCTGCAGGTTTATTTGTCACCGGCTCCGAACTGTGTCGGTGTTGTGCTTCTGATTGATCGCTGGCCTTTACACGGACCAGAAGCTCAACTGAAATCCATTATTTCTAAAGAATTCTACTCGTGACTGCCTGCGTTATTGGCGCATAGTCGATTAATGTCAATATCGCAGCTACGACGATGGGAAATTGTTGACATTTTTCAGGATAATCATTTGCTTTAAACAGGGGAGAATAGAATATTGACTTTTCTTCTAATCAATTCCACCAAATTAAAAGTTTCTCTGTCAGACGGACGTCGGAGAGAACGCCTCTCATCTACGTCGTCACGACAACGCACAGTTTTAAACACGGACTTCACACAACTGAATCCCTGCACATTCAGGGTTCAACCTTTGACCCGACCCGAGAGTTTCTCAGCTGTTCTCGGGCCACGAGAGCTCGTCTCTTCTCGGCCTTCGTTTCCACATCCAATCATCCGTGTGTCCAAACGTGGGTTCGTCCATAAGAGCTCCATTTACTCAGTCTCTACTCCCACTGTCTTTTGTGTATGTGCCAAGACAAATGTAACCTTGTGTTTCTGTGTGTGTTTCTGTGTGTGTGCGCTCTTGTACAGATATCTTTGTGAGGACCAGTTTGAGCCTACGACCAACGGAGTGAGGACATTTTGGCCGGTCCTCACTTTGTGACCCCCCCTTTTAATGGACTATTTGGGGGATTTAGACTTGGTTTTAGGGTAAGAATTAGGTTTAGATTAAGGGATAGGGTTAGGCATTTAGTTTGGTGGGTTAGGGGCTATAGGGTAGGGGGCTAGGGAATGCATTATGTCATTAATCTCATTAAGATAGCTGTACAAACGTGTGTGTGTCGGTGTGGGGGGGTGGGGTGTGTGTGTATGTGTATGTGTGTACATAGTAACATAAGGACACAGTGAAGGGCTCAGCTGGGAAGAGCTTATGCATACAGAATGTGTGCATAAGAACACCTGGGGCAGACACTATATATACTCACTTTCTCTTTTCCACACACACACACACACACACACACACACACACACACACACACACACACACACACACACACACGATGCTGTGCCACAGATACAGTTGACTGCTGTTAAAAGCTCTTTTAACGCTCTGATGTCTCAGTTCTTTGACGGTCGTGTCTCTGTGTTCCCCGCGTGTTGAATTCCCCCCCGTTCTGTATGAACTTTCCCTCGGAGTGCGAGTCAGCTGAAATGGCGAGTGAAGGGAAAAGGTCACAGAGCGACCGCTCCAATCAATATGTGCTACATCAAAGATGGCTGACACGGGGAGAGGAATTAGTTTTTATGGAAATGCTTTTGGAAATGTGCTGCTAGCGTTTAATAGATCACCGGGATTATTTGATTCTGGGATTCAATTTGGTTCACTGCTCCGGAGTCCTCGTGGACGCGCTGTCAGAAAAGTTTACTGAAGCATCCGTTTCCATCCTGTGCATCACGTCTGTGCGACCGCGGTGTGTGTGTGTGTGTGTGTGTGTAGGTTCGCTCTGAGGTTTGGAAAAGTGGCTCCTCGCAGACAGGAGGGGAGACACACCGCGAAGGAAGGGAGAAAAGGACAGAGTGTGGAACGAGGAGGGAGACGAGGGGAAGGACAGCTGATATTTTAATCATGCGGGTTGGTTGTTCTGCAGAGCCCGGGTCTATTTAAAGCCCAGCAGCATCTGCTCAGTACCCCTGTGTTTTCATCTGGTTTGGTTAGCTGGCACTGAGAGGAACACACACACACACACACACACACACACACACACACACACACACACACACACACACTGTACATGCTCTGTCTGCCCTTCAGCAGTATTTACGGTTACTCGGTACTGTTGTAATTCCAGTTTTACAGTTTGATGGAACCACCAGATGTGGAATGAGCAGGCGGGAGGAGTACAGTTACAATCTCGCTCCACACGTATACGCTTGTATAACACTGAAATGTCCTCTGTGATAAAAAAAAAAGAAGAAATATGATCTAATATTGTTTGTGCATGTGTGTGTGTGTGTGTGTGTGTGTTTCAGTAACAGCACGTTGGGCGGCGGCTCCTACATTAAGCAGTGCTGCAAGGGCTTCTGCATCGACATCCTGAAGAAGATAGCGAGGAACGTCAAGTTCACGTACGACCTCTACCTGGTCAACAACGGAAAGCACGGCAAGAAGATCAACAACGTGTGGAACGGCATGGTTGGAGAGGTACTACCCCCCCCACCCCCCCGTCACTGTGTCTGCTGATACTACACCTCATCAGTCCAACTTAAGTTAGACCACCCTCATGTCTGCTATAGATATAAAGTTACCACCAACAATCCATCTTCAATCCAACCCCTTATATAATAAACTAAGCCTGTTATCTAACCTCTAATTCAGTATACAGGGACGTCTATGTACTGTACAGTTTTCTCTGCGTCTGTATTCACGTCGTTGTCGCTGGATTGTGACGTACAACAACAAAAATCAACAGGTGGACAATCCCACAATACCTTTTAAATGTTTATTTGACACTTAGTATTAATGCTTTTTGGTAATGGTCCATGTTTAAATGTAGAAATAAACTTTGCCGCAGTTTGTGCTGTGATGCTCTGCAAGTATTTACATTTATAAGGCGGGTCGGGCTGTTCCTGCCGCCAGCGCAATGCATGATGGTATATTTTGCTCGGTATGTGACCATTGGTTGTACTCTTTTCAGGATGCATTGTAGGAAACAATGAGGACACTATATAGGGTATAACAAATTTCACTGGACACCACCATCAAGAAAACCTACAGTATTTACCCCAAAGATTTCCTTTACATTACCAATAGTTTACAGTGGCACATCTTCTGTATCAGCCTGGCATCACCAGAACTATTTGACCTCTGCTCTCATTTCGTTTTTCGATTTCCAAGTGTGTGCATCAGTCATTTGTTCTTTTATAGAAAATACACTATCCACTTCCAACAGACCTCTCCACATCAGCAGCAGCAGCAGCAGCCATATTGGTTTGTGGGCGCTAAAGCATCTCCCGTGCTCCAGCGACACTTCCATTGTGTGCTCCAATCAAACCTGCCCCATTTTAGATAAATGGAAGTGTCCGACGAGTTCCGGGAAAGATGGAAATACGTCTGAATGCGAGAGAGAGAGAGAGAGAGAGAGAGAGAGAGAGAGACCAGACTCATCAGCGAGAGAGAAGAAACACGAGCTCAATGATTGCTTTCCAGAATAATGTGAATGCAATCAGTTGCAAAATGCCACCTCAGTATTTTTACTTTAACGCATCATCCCCTCTACAGTTTAACGCTGCATAAAATTATTATAAAAATAATAAAATTTTATGCTTAAGGCTGATGTTATTCCATATTTTTTATTGTCCACAAATGCCATAAACACGTCCTTTATCCTGTCTGAGACTCCCAGAGCTAAGGGTCACAAATACAGAGAGATGACAAATTAAAGGAAAACACAAAGGTGTTGGGTCGCCACGATCCACCAGCCTCAGTTCATCTCTCCTGTAAATCAGGGAGGAACGTCCTTCTTCCAGAAGACGTTCCTTTATTAGGTGTTTTGATGATGCTGCTGCTGCAGAGCGTCGTCAAACTCAACAGTTAAAAATCCTCCATAAACGCTCATGTTTAGGATCCGGTGACTACGAAGCCCAAACCATCATTTTCATTCTCATTAACCCGTTCAGTGACCCCTGGCGCCCTGTGAATAGGCCATTGTCATCCGGTTCTAGACTCATTTCTCAGATCACCCGACTGTAAACGATTACTTTTTTGAAAAGGCTCAATAATTTCCTCAAACTGCAGTAGGTTTTTTTCTTTAATTTAAAGTAAAAGGTTACTTTATCAGAAGTGAATGAGTTGAAGAATATTTTTCAGCTATTGAATGAAAACTAAGTTTGTGTTCTTGTGCGTATTCAGGTGACCAGGACCATGTGTTTGGGTTTCATACGAAATAAAAGATTTTATTAGAAGATTAATTACCTCTGCCAAGGAGGTTCTGGTTTCGTCCCAGTTCATTGGTTTGTTTTGTGAACAGAATTACACACAAACTATGGAACAGATTTCCACAAAACTTAGTGGGAGAATGGGATGGGGGCTCAGCAAGAACTCATTAAATTTTAGCACTGATCTGAACAAAATCTAGAAATCTATAAGATAAATAAAAATGAAATAACATTGTGAGATGGTGTTTTTTTTGTTGTTGACATCTTCAACAATTTACCAGGCAAAAATACAGGTGTATTTTGTTGACTTTTTTCTATGATTGTGTGTAATTTGTTGCAGCTTGATTGAATTTAAGGAGACTGCCTTTTCGGAGGGATTCGCTCCGGAGTGCTATTCTACTTTTTTAATAGTTCTTAGACAACAATAGAGCTCAGGGGCATAAAAGAACAAGACAATTCAGGCTTGTATACACAGACAGAACTTCATAAGAATATACATTTATTGTTATCTTGGTCTTTTCACGAGATTTGTTGGCTTTAATAAACATGGAATTTGGACAGATGTCTCCTTTAAAGCTACAAACTGTGATCTAACCGTAAACCAGTGACAGGTCGATACAGGACTGGAAGGCGATAAACATCTTAAACACATTCACGGATCTTTAAATACATATTGTGATAACGTTCTCTGATGCTGCATAATGTTTGTTTATTTTGTCATCATTAAATCACTCATAAATTTGTATCTGTACTTTATAGGCTCATTAAAGTCTCTTATTGCGGCTTTAAAGTACAGTTTAGGAAACAGGAGCAGGAAACCTCGGCTTTCTTGATCACTGCTGTTTATCTTTGCTGGAATTTATTTATTCAGTCTCAGATTAAATTAAAACCAAGAGGTGTCATTGCGAAAATCCTTAAAGATTGAACATAAAAGGTTGATAATAGTACCTGACAACGTGGTGTTGGTGTTTATGACGGCTAGAGGCCATTAGACAATAAAATCTGAAAAAACATAATATTTTACCACGTAGTAAAGATGACAGCTTTATGAGTAGAATCTCTGTCTCTATCTCTGTCTGTCAGAATACATTCACACACACACACACACACACACACACACACACAGAGACATGGTGGCACGACAAAAAAACGACAGCTGCATTTTTACTTTTCATCTGATACGGGTGGAAATGCCCTCAAACTACGGATGACATTCTGCGCTCATACCCTCACCCACTGTGTTGTTTCCCATCCAGTATAAAAAGCAGGGACATATCAAAGAGAGAGCTGGTGATGAGTCATGTGCTCAATGTGACTATTGTTCCCTCTGTCCTCCAGGTGGTGTACAAGAAGGCAGTGATGGCAGTGGGGTCGTTGACCATCAACGAGGAGAGGTCAGAGGCCATCGACTTCTCCGTGCCCTTCGTGGAGACTGGCATCAGTGTCATGGTGTCTCGTAGCAATGGGACCGTCTCCCCCTCCGCCTTCCTCGGTAAATCTTCTTATGTCTTCCTCCGCCGTAGACTGTGTGTAAATGGACGACGTGTCTCTACTTCCTCCCGCTATCCAGGAATGAAGCCAAAATATTGGGGATACAAACGCTGCCATCTGGCACCGAGGACATCATTTGGAGCCAGAGTCCATTATCTCTATCCTGTATAGGGTCAGAGCTGGAGCGAATCCCAGCTGACAGGGGGCGACAGGTCACCAGTTCATCACAGGACCAGCACACAGAGACAAAAACTCATTCACACTCACCTACAGTCAATTTAGAGTCTCCCAAACCTATACTGGTTATGACCTATGCTGCAGCCAGCCATCAGGGGGCGATCAGGACACTTTGGGTTCACTTTTGTGGAGCCGTCATGTCGTCCATCGTTATGCTCAGTCTGTGTTTGCACGATATGAATTCCCCTCTTCTTTATCTCAGCCAGTCCCCCAGCGAGCCGCACTACTAGGGGCAGCTTAATAAAAGGGAGGTCCTTACACGATGGGAGACCCAGTGTATAAAATGGAATATTTGACTCAGACAGTATTCGCTGGCCAAATTCCACTTGTACTCTGACTTTATCTGGGCCTCAACACCCTGAGCACATTAATATTTCTACCCGAGCAGAGGAAGTGGAGCGTGCCAGCTGTTTTTTGAAAAGTCAGCGCAGACAAAGCAGTCTTGATATTTGCCTCCTCTCCTCCCTCCTCCTCCTCTCCTCCTCTCCTCCTCTCCTCCCTTCTCCTCCAGTTGTTCAGATGACTACAAACAAAAGCGCTCCTCGGCGCTCGCCTAATGTCTTGTATTGTCACTGGAGCGATGCAGGGAGCGAGGGGATGTATTGGACCATGCGTGTGTTGGTCCCTGTGTGTCAAGCCATGTGTCAGTATGCATGTGTGCAAGAGGGGGGAAAAAAAGTGAGTGATACTGCACGAATATATTAGAGCATTTGTGTATAGAATCAAGGATGTGTGGAGAATGAATATGCTTTGGCTCTACGAATGTTAAGTATGTGTGTGCGTGTGTGTGACGTGTGTGTGTGACGTGTGTGTGTGTGTGTGTGTGACACGTGTGTGTGTGTGTGTGTGTGTGTGTGTGTGTGTGTTGAGCCTGGGCCAGGGTATCAGTGACGGTTCAGTATCTCTCACACTCATATTAGAGGCACCTCAGTGCACAATCGCTCAGGGTTGGCTAACCCTGGTAGTCACATACTTTCACTCACTCACACGCACACACACATATACACACAACACAACACACACATACATATACACACAACACAACACACACACAACACGATTTGTCTGGGTTCAGTGTCTCTGATACTCATCCCGCTCTCTGAACTCCTGCCCTGATTCACACCAAACACATGCGGACTCGCACACGTGCACAGATCACACGCGAGCAGATCACACACACACATGCCCACAGCAGGGCACATCAGATCACTCAAATCGCTCTCCCTCTTTCCTCCTCTCCCCTCTTCCTCTCCCCTCTTCCTCAGCCCTCTCCCTCGCTCCAGGCTTCTCCCTCTCTCAGCCCTCATCCAAGGGAATAATGAGAAATATGGAAATGTGCTCCGTCAAACTCTCTGTGACTAACTCCCCCTCTCCTCCCTTCCTCCTCTCTCACTCCATCTGTCTCCCTTTCTCTCCCTCTCCATGTCCCCTCCTCGCTTTATCTCCCCCCTCATCCCCGATCTCCCCCTTCTTCACCTCCCTTATTTCTGAGCCCCAGTCTGTCTTCCCCGTGCCTCACTTTTTATGCGTCTCCTGCTCCTCCACAGCGTCTCTCCGTCTCATGTACTCGATTTTAACTCCCCCTCCTCCTCTCTTTCGTTCTCCCTCTTCCTCCTCTCAGAGCCCTTCAGCGCGTCGGTGTGGGTGATGATGTTTGTGATGCTGCTCATCGTCACAGCCATCGCCGTCTTCCTCTTTGAGTTTGTCAGTCCGCTGGGCTTCAACCGCAACTTGGCCCAGGGCAAAGGTAGGCTTCCACACACAGCTTCAGGAACATCACACCAATCGTTTCCCCCCCCCCAGTGCAAACAGCAGGAATCCAAATTTACCCAGGAGCGAAACAAGTGACCTGTTATTCCTCAGGCTTTAGACAGTTGGGTTAATGTTTCAGAGCATTAGCGGTTCTCTGTCCCACAGCGAGTTACCAGCGCTGTTATCCGAGGCATCGTCAGAATCAGAACCTGCAGCTTCCCCCGCCGGCAGAGAATTAAGATTATTGTTGTGTTCAGCCCAAATTCGGCTGAGCTTAAGGCCTGTCTGAGCGCAGATGAAATGTCTTTTGCTTGAATTTTTCCTCTCAGCCCTTTTGAGCACGGTTCAGTAAATCTGTGCAATGCGTTTAGTTTACTTTTTACCCTTTTCCGTCTCGCACTCTGACTGAACAACAAATGCCAACCGTGTAACTTTCTAACTGCATATTTCCTCGACAAATACTTTCACCTTTCAGGGGAACAGTGCATCTCTGACGGAACAGTTCCACATTCCCATTATTCACTTTCTGCCAGAGCGCTTACATGAGGACATGGACACGACTCCCGTGTCTGCAGGTTAATATGAAGCTTAAGCCAGAGAGTGTGAGTGTAGTGTAGCATAAAGAGTGGAGGTGAGTGAGTAAAGTGGTGAGGCTACATGGAGCTGCTGTGCTTATGAACATCTGTGGACAGATACAAAGTAGAAAACTCAGCGCTCAAAGTTCCCACCTTCTGTGAGACACTGAAGTTAGCAGCTCCACTGATTTCATCTTTTTATTTTCGTACGATGCAGATCTTTCTACACATAAATCTAGATGAGAAACTTGAATAAAAAAGTGGATTTACAGCTTCACACTTGAGTATTTGTAAATATTACATTACAAGCTCAAAGAGAAAGCTCATTTGTAGCTCAAGACCATAAGTGAGGGTTGGACGATAGATTAAAGGTTCAGTGTGTAGAATTTAGTGACATCTAGTGGTGAAGTTGCATGTTGCAGCTGAACACCCCTCACCTCACCCTCCCCTTCCAAACATGAAAGAGAACCTGTGGTAAACTTCAGTTGTCATAAAAACTCAAAAGATTAGTTTAGTTTGTCCAGTCTGGGCTACTGTAAAAAAAAAACATGGCTGCCTCCGTAGAGAGGATCCGCTCCTGATGTAAATATAAAGTATTTAAATATAAAGGCTCATTCTATGGTAAAGAAAACCACAAATTGTACAATTTAGATGAAACACATTAGTGAGAACATCACTAGGATTATTATATATTCAATTTCTGTCAATAGATCCTTTCACCTAAACCTTTAAGCTCACACTCTTCATACCAACCGACCATTCGAAACCGGAACTTTACTATTAGTTGACAGTGCAACCACTGCTCCACCGTGCCGCCCAAAAACAAAAACTTCTATACTTTCATATTTTTACATTTGTGTACACCTATGTTTGAAGTGTTCTCTGTATTTATCTTATAGTGTTTTTATACCGTTTTCTAAATCTCAAGGAGTGCCATCACAATTAGTGTGTTGTGGGCTACAGCAGCACAATGACTGAATCTCGAATCTCCTCAGCACTTCACTTTTTGATCCTCTCTCTCTCTCTCTCTCAGACCCACATGGTCCTTCATTCACCATCGGTAAGGCCGTGTGGCTGCTGTGGGGTCTGGTGTTCAACAACTCTGTGCCCGTGCAGAACCCAAAGGGCACCACCAGTAAGGTCATCGTGTCGGTGTGGGCCTTCTTCGCCGTCATCTTCCTGGCCTCCTACACTGCCAACCTGGCTGCCTTCATGATCCAGGAGGAGTTTGTGGACCAAGTCACTGGACTGTCTGACAAGAAGGTGGGATTTAACACACACAAACACACACTCACGAGCGCACACACGCACGTATGGAGAAGAAACTAAATGCATTCACAGTCAGGGTTGCTCTTGTAATGGATGCCAGCCCTGCGGCCAGACTCGACTCTCCGGGGAGCACCTCTGGGCTCCAACAGCCCGAACCCTCTGGTCGTAGCTGTCACCACACTAACACTGCCAGCACAGCAGAGCCACAGGCGCACACTCACTCACACACACTCACACACACACACGCAACAAAAATACAAACACACGGTCTTTGATCTATGCAGCGTGTGTGTATGTGTGTGTGTGTGAGTGAGTGTGTAGTTTTCAGAGGCTGGCAGTGTCAGCAGAACCCCGGCCACTGTTACGCTCGACTGGACACACAATGATGATGACTGATGAGTCCACTCCATCCTTCTTTCTCCTCCGTCTCTTCTTGTCACTCTTCGCTCCTCCTCACCTCCTCACCCTCTGCGTGTCTCTCCTTCACTTTCTTATTTTTGGTCTTTAACTCGGACTCCCTGTCATCCCCTTCATCCTCTTTTCGTTCCTGCTGTCTTCCATCGCCCTGCGCGTCAGCATAGCCAGGAGCAGGGTATTGTTTTCACCTCCGTGTGTGTGTGTGTGCGTGTGTGTACCAAATATAAAAAAATATGATTAACTTTTGGAGCTGATCGGTCAAAGGTCAAGGTCACCAGAAATACAGAAGGAAAACACATTTTCAAAGATATGTCAGCAGACAGTTTCTCAAAGGAAATTACATCATACATCAAAGTTTAAATTGCATTTTTCGATGTATCACTACATCCTATAGGACTACAGACACGACCTAAAGTTCACATACCATCAGATCCAAACATAACATTTGATCCCATCAGTTAAGAATCGTCATGAAATCCTCATGAAAATAAAGTCATATGATGTAGTGATGTGTTTAACTTTTGCAACCAAGAACATGAAATTTGCGATCTACAGCTTAACGAGATTAACCAGTCATTCGATTTCATGTGGTATAAGTGACGCCATGATGACATCACTATGAAATGTCATTAGATATGCAGCACATGGAGGGTTTGCATCACACCTCAGATGCTTTTCATTCCTTGTCTTTTTTTTCTTCCTGTCTCCTCTTCTCACTTGTTACTTTTAACGATCCGTCTCTCTTTCCCTCTCCCTCCCCCTCCCTCTCTCTCTCTCCCTGCAGTTCCAGAGTCCGTACTCCTACTCCCCTCCATTTCGCTTCGGGACCGTTCCGAACGGCAGCACCGAGCGCAACATCAGGAAGAACTACCCAGATATGCATCAGTACATGACCAAATATCACCAGACCGGCGTCCAGGATGCACTAGTCAGCCTCAAGACCGGGTACTGTACACCTGTCACGCCGACTCTTTGTCAAGCTGATGTTCATTATATCTGAGAGGGTGGTTCTGTTTTTGCAGACAGCATGTACGCTTAAGAACATGTGAAAACAAACACAAAAGGCATTGCATCAGACAGAAACTCCAGCCCCATGGGGCCCGGCACTAGCTCATGCTAAAATGCAGCAGAAGCTGTGCTGAGAGTTTCTGTCACAGACGGTAAAATGCAGATGTTGTCTGCGAGTGCTCATTATACAGTCGTGTTGCTGCCGGAGAGGAGGGAGCTGCCAAAACAGAGAGGGTGTAATTTGTTCTGGAGTTTGCTACCTTTTATTCTCCGTCCTGCACACACACACACACACTAATGGAGGGATGTCTGCAGAGCTTTTTATTCCTTCATTAGTTTTGTGTGTTTTGATCTTTCGAGTATTTTCTCCAAACATAATTCCGCTTTGTGCTTTCTCCTTTCTGCAATTACTTTTATTGATACTGCATATGAAATAGATCTCTCAAAGGTTTGATGCTGGGTTTCTTTCGTCACCAGTGTGTATTCAAATTAATTCTTGGCTAACATTTCTTTGACAAAATTAAAGCTGGAGCCCTTGTCAGGATTTTAATTAAGTCATTAAATATAGTACGCTTGTAAAATACTACCTAAGCTGCAATAGATCTACAATATGTTGTTTTCCAAATGTATATGAATATTAACCTGGAATTCAATCTAATTGCAACAGCAGATACTCCATGTGTTCATTTAACATGTGCCCTTTGGTGTAAAGTGTAATTCAAAGTGTTTCATAATTATGCATACACATTTAAAGGCCGGGGGGGTTGCCTCACACCACCACTTTGTTATATAACGATTTTTCTGCTCATAATGAAGTTAAAGACCTGGATCTGCTGTTATATTCAGGCCGATTGCATCAGGTCCTGCTCACATTGTGTTTTGTTAAGAGCAATACATTCAATTTCAGTTTTTGCTGAGCTCAGAGTTGTCCGCCCCATGTAAGGGGATTGGCTTGAATTCACCCTGTCACTTCAGAATAATGACAAAACCTGCGAGTGCAAGAGCATCGCTCTGCTGGAACAAAGACGTCCTCGTGCACAAGAATATTTACTCTTGCAGCAAACACACTGGAGAGTACTCTGTCATAGCCCGAGTCCAAATCTGATTTGCATGAGAACATTCAGCTACAAGAAACCAGAGCGTTGTGAGTAATCGGAGCAGTTTGTTCGTGGGTCTGAGGAAGACTGTTCCACTCAGTGCACTGTCACTGCACTGGATGTACATGATCAGGCTCAATGTAAAACTCCTCTTACCTTCAGCTGAAGACACATCACAAATACAATGATATATAATCAAATTACATTAACCAAAATCGATTTGAAAAGACACAATGATATGTAATTGTTTTTAATAATGATAAGATAATAATAATAGATGCTTGGAATCCCAGACGAATATGGCAGTTTATATAATGTATAATATACATTTCTGGACTTTTGGACCTGTTGCCTGTGTATTCTATTAGCATTCTACTTACAATTACTACTTATTATATTCATCAATAGTCTATTTGTTTATTTAGTTTATTTCTCCTTACAGTGGACAACCTGACACCTGTTTGAGTTGAGTTGAGTTGCGCTGAATGTACATTTTCATTTGATGTGACAACAGCGCAAACTAACATTAACTGCGTTTAGACAACATCAGCCAATAAGATCACACCCAACAACGTCATTTGCATGTGTACACGGAAGACGATCAAATTAGGCGAAACCCAAAGTGACGTTTTTTCCAATAAACAGCGTGAACAACTGCAGGTGAATTATACTTGATGTAAAAAGCACAAATTGTTAAATTTGCTCAAAAATGTAAATATGACGCATTGGTTTTGATTTAACAGTTGTTTTAATATTTGTTCAGAATCTGCTTCATATTGAACTGACTGTTATCAGAGTGGAGTTCATCGTCTCCTCTGACTCTGCTCTGAGAACACAGGGTTGTGTTTGTCAGTGAGTTTTGAGCTGTCCAACCAAATTTACAGTAGATTCTCTTACTAGGTGCAACTATCCTGAATATTCAATTAAAATGATAGAACATGAATTGGACTGAGGAGGATTATTTCAGTTCTTCTGTGGTAATCGTTCCACAGACCCTTGTGGTTCTTCGAAGGTGGGAGCCACTGTTCTTGATACTAAGCCCAGACCGTGTCCTTCTCTCACAGGAAGCTGGACGCTTTCATCTACGACGCTGCCGTGCTGAACTACATGGCCGGCAGGGACGACGGCTGTAAGCTCGTGACCATCGGCAGCGGTTACATCTTCGCCACCACTGGTTACGGCATCGCTCTGCAGAAAGGGTCCTACTGGAAACGGCTGGTCGATCTGGCCATACTGGGCATCATCGGAGACGGTGAGGCGCTCCGGCACGTTTCTGCTCCGTCAGTCACACTGCGCTGAAGTTTAAGATTCTTAATAGGAGGATTATAGCGTTATTACAATTGTGCCATTGCTCGACTTTCATGCCTCCTTCCCCCTCCCTCAACAACCTCCCTCTCCCTCCCTGCCTCCCTCCCTCCCTCTGTCAGAAGGCTATCAGTGGCCAGTCTTAACACACCATTTCATCATCATTACGCCGTGTGGGTTAGTGTGTGTGTGTGTGTGTCTGTGTGTGTGTGTGCGTGTCTGTGTCCACCGTGTCCTGTTATGTTTACTCCTCCAGATTGTTCTGTATAATAAGCCGTGAGATGGTGCGAATGGAAGAAAGAGAATGAGCCAGACAGAAATCAAACTGCTGAAACCACTAAAGCGCCTCGCTTCCCACCGGCCGTTCTATTCAGTGCAAACACCTGCACGCACAGACACACACACACACACACACACACACACACACACACACACACACACACACAGACACACTCAATCTGATAATAATTCCTCCCATCTTTCCTTATCACTCAATCATTATCAATTCTTCCCCCTCCTCCTACAACCCTTTTTCCTCACTCCACCTCCTGTCCCCTTTCCATTACTATATATTTACCACCTCACCTCCCTCCCCTCCTCCCTCTCTCCTTCCCTCCATCTTCCCTCGTAATGATACACCCTTTTTTCCCACCACACCTCTTATTCCCTCCACTTCCCATCCCCGCCCTCCCCCTTTTCTCTCCCCCTCCTTTTTATTCCTTGACCTTGTTCCTCACCCCTATCTTCCGCTGCCATCTTAAACCCCCCCACTTGCCTTTTCTCTCCCTCTCCAACAGGTGAGATGGAGGAGCTGGAGGCCCAGTGGCTGACGGGGATCTGCCACAATGAGAAGAACGAGGTGATGTCCAGCCAGTTGGACGTGGACAACATGGCGGGTGTTTTCTACATGCTGGCCACAGCCATGGGCCTCGCCATCCTCACCTTTATCTCCGAACACCTTTTCTACTGGAGGCTGCGGTACTGCTTCACTGGCGTCTGCACCGGGAGGCCGGGTCTGCTCTTCACTATCAGCAGGGTGAGGAACACTGCAGGAGCCTTTCTCTGGAGCTTCAGCTGCATATTTAGAGCAGACGGTTGGAGTTTGGTTCCTGTGGAGCAGCTTGTGTCTGCTTTGCTTCATGTGAAGGTCTCTCAGGTGTCGGTGTGTTTGAATTTGAAACGTCAACCTTTTACTTAATGAACAAGCACATTACTGCAGCAGCGCAACAGCTAATGTTCAGGATTGATTTTTAGACTGTGAGAAACCACTGGTTGTTGCAATATTAATATCAGGACTGTGAATTAGATTTCACAGTGACCCTGTGGGCTGCACCTTAAAAGGGGAATTATGGTATTTTTCAACCTGGGCCCTTTGTTTATAAATGTGTGTGTAAATAATTGA
Source organism: Hippoglossus stenolepis (assembly GCF_022539355.2). Classification (NCBI taxonomy): domain Eukaryota; kingdom Metazoa; phylum Chordata; class Actinopteri; order Pleuronectiformes; family Pleuronectidae; genus Hippoglossus; species Hippoglossus stenolepis. The sequence continues at coordinate 24,724,579 of NC_061484.1, forward strand.
TACTGAGAAAAACTTTTAGAATCACTCCATAGATCGCCTCCGCTGGCAGCTGTAACATGGCGGCAGCGGCTACAATGTAATGTAATGGGGCAACTGCGACACTCTATGTCCACTAAAAGAAAAGTGAGTGAAATCTGTCCAAACAGCAAAATATCCGAGTCGTGGCGCAGAGTTTGAGCACAAGCAGAGCAAATCTAAGCCCAAGCAGGATGAGTTTGAGTAAAAGCATCACAGAATCTAAATAACGCTCTTGAATAAAGACGGGAAAACAATCCTTTGCAAGTAGGACACATAAAAGTGATGAATCGAGCTGAGACATTCTCACTGGTCGATTTATGACTTTGGAGAAGTTTCTCAAGGTGTTGGAAAATGAGTTAAAATGAAAGCACCCAGCCGGCTTCCTCACTTTTGTATTAGTTTGTAAACTTGGTGGTGTATTTGTAATGTGATGGTCTGTTTGGTTCTGTTGTGTGTATTTGCAGAACATTTTCCTAAGTGGCAGTTTGCTGAGCTCAGGGTCACCTCAGGTTTCCTTTTAATTTCTTCTTACTGATGTTTGAACAGCGAAGCCGACTCGCGGACTGACATGAAGAGAAAGTGAGCTAAATGCTCAGAGAGGCTCAACAAGGGAAACAGAACCAAACAATATATGCAGATTGTTTTAATGCGACCACACACTGAAGCAGAAAAATAGCAGAAAGAAAACCCTCAGCGCGTTATTGTGACTTTGAGCCCCGACGAGCCGTTGTGTTGTTTAATATCATCAACACAGAAAAACCAGTTACTCTGTTTCTGCCTTGTTCTGCGCAAAAAGCTGCATCTCAAACAAAAGCAGGCAATTTTTAATCCTTTTAGTCGAGACAACATCTGAAAATCTGTGGACATCTGTAAACACCATGTGTGTATTTGTTAAACACACACACACACACAATAGTAAATGTTAAGATACAGAGGGAATGTGTGTATAAGCTGTATGTGTGTGATAAAGGAGAAAAAAAATGGGGTTGATCCAACAGCTGAAACACTCGCATACATGCACACAAAGCTCTCTCTTACTCGCTCGCCCACAGACACAAGTCTGGTGTCGAGTTGAAAATGGTTCCACATGTTCAGGTGCAGTGAGTCGCGACTGGCTTGACCGCACACTCGCAGACAGCTTGACAAATATACACAACCACACACACACACAAACACACAAACCTAAATATACGCACGCAATACAGAAATGGGCACAACCAGACAGACCATTCTTCCATTATTCATATGTCATGTCTCTGTGTTAGGCAGGGCTTTTATTCCAGACGGGCAGCATTTCACACATTAAGCGTTTTACAAAAAGAGTGCGATGTGTGTGTGTGTGTGTGTGTGTGTGTGTGTGTGTGTGTGTGTGTGTGTGTGTCTCTCTCTCTCTCTCTCTCTCTCTCTCTCTCTCTCTCTCTCTCTCTCTCTCTCTCTCTCTGTGTTTGTGTGTGTGTGCATGCCGTTAGAGCAGCGATGCTGGAGGTTAAGTGGCTCTCGGAAGAACATCTCCTTGCACTCAAAGGCCCCCTCCGGTGACATCATCGCCTAAATTTAATCTCGGGGTGCCTCTGCAAGCAGTTTATCTAAAAAAGTGGCAATTATCTCTTCTGGCCACATTAGAAAACAGAATGAGGTGAAGGTTTGATAGTGAACGCACCGGAGGACGAGATGCAGAGGTCGCTTCCTGATTTACTCTCCAGAGAAATGAGCTTTCTTCCCATTTGAACGTCTCTCTCCTGAAGTCACGGGATTGAGAATAAAGCCTTCTATTTCTGTTGTTTCTCTCACCTCACATCTCCTCCATCTCATGTCATCTCCTCTCCTCCTCTATCCTCTCCTCCTCTCCTCAGGGTATATGGAGCTGTATCCATGGCGTTCATATCGACATGAAGAAGAAGGCCCCTGAGCTGGGCTTCAGTCCTCAAGCCAACATGCTGCACCTGCTCAAGTCTGCCAAGTCCATGGCTCTGTCTTCTCCCAAACGCAACACTGTCCTCCTGCAGCCCAGCATCCTCGACATGATGAAAGGTACTTTTACACACTGTACGCACAATATGTTAAGTAGCATTAAAAATGAAAATCTGCCTGGAGCACCGTTGGAAAGATTCCTAACACGTACAGAGGTCACCCTGTCTTTTTACCCGTCTGTGTGTATATAGGTAAAGGTGACTCCCTTCACCTTGTTCTGTAATCGCATTGGCTGTCATGCACTCGCTGGCCTCGTGAATACAAACACATTAGGTGGTATACACAGCGTGCCAGGGCAATAGATCATGCATCAGCTAACTGGCTGTGCATCCATCTAGTGTATCTGCTGTCTGAGGTGCATCTCTCCTTGTCTCCTAGGTAACTCACTCCATAGTCAGCCTCCGAAGGGTCCTGGTCTCTATAGCAACGCCGCCGGTCCACAGGGTTTCCTGTCATTGTCCGGGCGACACAAAAACCTCCTGAACAATGCTGCACCATTTCCTGTGCAACAAAAATCCCCCGCTCTCCAGTCCAGCCCCAACAAGCCTCAGCTGTCAATCGACAACGACAACGGTAAGGCCCGCCCCCCCGGGCCGGCGGTCGCCGCGTCGAAGCCTCGAGCGCTGTGGAAGAAAAGTGTTGAGACGCTGAAGACGCAGCCCACTGTCGTGTCTCCTGGCGCCGGCCCGAGCCCCACCCCAGCCGCTGGAGCTGGACCTCCAACAATGAAGAGCCAGCGTTACCTTCCTGAGGAGCCGCCGCACTCGGACATCTCCGAGTGCTCCAGCCGGCCGCAGTCGCACAAAGATTCTGACTCCATGGTGGCGAGGGGCGGATTTAAACCCGTCAATCAGCTGAGGAAGAGGGGAGGGGGAGGAGGTGGAGGAGGTGGAGGAGGCGGGAGCGTAGGATCCAAGATCTACTCCATTGACTCTGACCAGGGCAGCCTCCAGTCAGCTCCCCCCTACCAGCGAGACAGCCAGGGGGGAAGTGACGAGCGCAGTTACCCCCCTGACCTGTTTCCACCTGACAACTCGTACTCAGTCACTCACACGCACTCCCACCAGGGGGACGCACCCATTCAGCAGCTGAGCGCCACCCTGCTACATCACAGTCACAGCGCTGAGGCCGACCTGCACTCCCTGAAGGACAAGAAGTACAGCACCTACACACACAGCAGGTAGCACACTCAGAAGAAAACACACACACACACACGTTTCAGCTTCTTTAATTGTCTTTCTGTGTGTAACTCCTGTCGTCATCTCTCCCTCTAGTGCCAAGGACAAGGCTGGAGGTTCGTTCGATGCTCCAGGTGCAGGCACGGGGACACAAGGCATCAGGCCGGGTCACTGTCGCTCCTGCCTGACCAAGCTGAGCGGTTACTCCGGCCTCTACACCGTTCGCTCGCCACAGGCTCGCTGTGACGCCTGCGCCCACCTAGGCAACCTGTACGACATCAGCGAAGACCACTTCCACTCGCACTACTCCCACCCACAAACTCACCCACACAGCGGGGACATGTTTACACACTACCTACCCCAGAGCGAGCTGGGCCTGGTGGGTGAAGGGGACGGGCTCGTCAGCCACTTCGAGCCCTCTCCGCCCTCTCCATCTCCTCTCCCCTCCTCCGCGTCGGCCCAGCACCTCCAGCTGAGTCGTCAGCACTCCTATGAGAACATGATTCCAGACAGCGTTCCGGAGCGTCAGTCGCAGGCGCACGCCCACCTGCGGGGGCTGAGCCTGCCTGACAGAGATAGGGAGCGGGAGATGATGCTGGACGAGGGGGCCTATGCTAATGTTCTCACAATGCGCTCTGATCGACCGTTTAGCAGCCGCAGCCCCCCCTCTCCGTCACCCTCCCACCACCACAGTCTGGACGCCCCGATGCCCCTGCCCCGGCGCTCGAAGAGTCTCTTCCCCGATCGGCCGTCTCACAACCCTTTTCTCCAGTCGGCCCCCGGCACGACGCAACGAGAGCCCGCCCCCCAGGCTGCCACACGCATGCCACAGAGAAATTCTGCCCACGAGCTCTACAAGCAACGGATGCCGCTGTCGCTTACCCTCGGTAACCATGGCAGCCATCACGTCAACCAGCATGGCGGCCATGTTGACCAACAATTGTTCTACCCCCAGCAGGAGGCCCCTGTGGTGGCGTACATGGTCCCGCCTGCTGCCTCTCAGCCAATGAGCTATGTGACAGCGCCGCGAGCCTCCAGCGCAGGCGGCAACCGGCCCCGGCTCTATCGCCGCATGCCCAGCATCGAGTCTGACGTCTGAGGGTCACACACAGCACACTTACTCCCACCAACACACACGCATGCAAGACAGAGGTGTGTGTGTGTGATAGGACCGGGCAGCTCTGATTCTAAGCACACATACAGAAACACACACACAGACACACACACACACAGGTGAAAGACGGGAAGGTCTGCGCCGGACTCACAGGTTAATGGTGATGCTGAGTAAATAAATTATTGTTTCTTTATCATGCCCTCTATAGGGCAGGGTTGGGGCCACAGGGACACCTGGAGGCACAACACAAGATGAAGAGTGCGTGTGTGAGTGTCCGTGTGTGTAGTCGCCTCAAGCTGTGGGCAACGAGGCAAAGACTGACAGTACGTCTGACAAGACACATTCAAATCCTGGTGGAATAAGAAAGACACTGTGCACGGAGTCCAGCAGCGACAGTGGGACGTGACGGAGGATGCGACGTGCGAGTGTTTGGAAGAAGATCCGACCTGTCCCCCTCTCACCAGCCTCTTGGAGATGATAGGGACACAGTGAACCCCTTTCTTTCTGAGAAAACACACACATGCACACACACACATTTCACCCCAAAACACACACCCGCCCCCTCTCCAGGACTCTCCTGTTGCACTATGATTTCCACAGTCAACCCCGTATGTTGTCTGAGCCTCCAAACTGCACTGCCGGCATGGCTTAAAGAGTAGTTCACTACACTAGAGTAATCCTCGACTTGAATGGAAATTACTATCTATGTAATAGTCTAGGCTGGGAGGCGGGCAGCTGGTCCCGACACAGGTCTGAGTGTGTCCGCTCCTGCCCGCAGATGTACAAACACTGGAACACACACACACTGTGTCAGTTTTTTTTGGGGGGGGATGTAAAAAAAAAACAAAAAAAAACAACAACCAACGACTGTTTGTTTTTGTTGATGTCAGTTAAAGGAACATTCCAAAAAGTGGACCAAAAAGTGGCCGCCAGTAATCGCCTCTCAGGATGAGAGTGTGTGTTCTAGTGTTTCTAGATCTAGAGACATTCAGTATAGCATTGTTGCTTCCTCTCTTAGCTAGCCTTCAGGTCATACTGCATGCTTCCTACTGCCCTGTGTTACAGTTAAACTCCTATACAGGGTCATATGTGCACACACACACTCACAAACACACACACGTATATATATGCACACACACACACATGCACATACGCAGTAGTCTAAGATAGTAGTTTAGGGTGGGTGTGTGTGTGTTGAGGCTATGAGATAGCTTCTATTTGTGCACTTTGTAGATTTTATACCCTGCCACCTAACACAGACGTTTGACCAAAAACACTTTTATACTGGAAGATATGAATATTCTCAGTCATTCGCTGAATAGATGTTTTCTTTTCTCTTATTTCTCTTGGACATTGGGTTTTAGGGCACAGCTCTGTCAGTTTCCATTGTGAGGTCAGAAGTTCTACAGTGTTAGATAATGGGTCCAGCATCATACAGTATACACGACACCGACTCTTAATCTTTCTCCTCTTTTTAAAAACCTTTTCTGTGCTCATCTGTCGTTCTAGCCTCTCCCTCCTTTTCCTTTTCCTTTTCTTTTTTGTGCTTATTTTTTCCTATTTACTCCTTTGTCCTTGGGCTCCTCCCCCGCTTCTTTCTATAGAGTAGATTGAGTATCAGAAGAGTAAAAGTTCAGTCGTGGTGTTTAAATACTCAACATATTGTTGGAAATCACTTAATATCACTAGTTGTAAGAATTCCTCTGATTCAACAGCAGCTGTCGTAGGATGCAGAACTTTTTTACTAATTACTTTCTATGTCGAACGAAGAAGAACAAAAAAAAAGAAAAACCCAAGGCCCATTTTAATGTGTCTGTGGTGAATCTAGAGGCTGAGTGCATCACTGTTGCAGTTTTACTCATCAAATTAATATTCCTAGACAAGTGCCAGAGTAGCTGATACTTGTGTGGCACTGAGTTCCAGCAGAGCGAGTCACGTGGCATCGCAGAGAGTGAGCGAAGTGACTCCTTACAGAGGCAACACACTCACACACACACACACACATATACACACACACACACAGACACACACACACTCGACAAGCTGGCAATGTGTGTATGAGTGTTCTAGAAATCCATAATCTACTCAGTAAGGGCATTGATTTTTGAGCACATGGATTTTGATGGAAAGGGGACTTGATATCCCTTTAGCTGTGCATCTGTCTCTATTCTCTTTCCTTCTATTTTCTATTCTCTCTCTCTTACACACTCACGCAGAGACACACATATACATACACGCATACGTATATCTATATATATGGCTGCAAGGAACGCAAGACGGTTTGAAACAAAAAAAACGCACCTTTGAACGGTGACCGCTGCCCCTCTTTTCGGTGATCTTAACAGGTTTGGTGTGTGAGTTATATGCACAATATCAGGTTGCAATATTATACTTCTGTACAGAGAAATCTTTGTTTTTCAATGTTAGAAACTGATTTCATTTGTTTGATTTGAATGGTATTAAGTATTGAATTCATTTCAGAAACAACGTGGCTTTTTATTCTGCTTCTTTAGAGAAAAAAACAAAACAAAAAAAAAGACTGGCATGTTTTTAGATTCTCGTGTGACTTTTATTTTGTATTTTAATTTTTTTTCTCTGGTGTGTTGTTGGTTGGTTGGGACCTCACTGTACAGTCCTCACTGCTGGTTAACCAGACTAGTTAACGGCCGCTCCGCTCACTAGTCACTCGTTAGCCGGGTCTCTCATCCCAATCACACTCAATGAATAATGATAGTCCAGCCTGTGCGGCTAATACCAACCCCCTCCCACCCACATAGTTCTCTTCCACTACGAGTCTGTGCTGTATCACCTCTGAGTGTGTGTGTGTGTGTGTGTGTGAGAGAGAGAGAGAAAGTGTGTGCATGCATGAGTTTTACACCATGCAAGCATTTATATAAGACAGTGGATGACATGTGTATTTTGAGGTTGTTTGCGGTGTGTGTGTGTGTGTGTGCTTTTCTGTTCTCTCTTCCCTTCATCCCACACATAACATTTGACCTGGCTCTTACTCATAACACACAAATACAGTCTCACAAAACACACACATATATATATATACACACGCACGCACACACACATTGCGTCTGTACTGTTGTGGTTAAGGCAGTGTGTAGATCGAGTTTCGTACGTCCACCATCACAGAGATTTTTACACCAACCTTTAGTTTTTACTTTGGGGATTTTTTATTTTAAATTGCATGACGTGCTCGTGTTTCTGGTGGTACCTATTTTGCTGCAGCACCCGAGTTCTCCCTGAGTTAGACCTACTGGGCTACATGTACCAACGTCCCCCTCCACCCTGGTTAGTGCACCGTGTCAGACCGGGGGGGGCCCCTGGATTATTACACTCCCCCAGCCCCGGCACAATCCCGGCCGCCGACAGGGAACATGAGGTAAATGTTCCCGTCCAGGCTCAGCACAGTTCCTCCTTTGTCCCGAGTGTACACACACATGTTCATTTATCGCTGGGTGGATGGCGTGCGTTGGTGTTTAGTCCTCTGGGTCTCCCTGCTGTTTATCTCACTTATGTATAAGTTCAGGGGTTTCTAAGCTACTAGTTGTGTTGTAAATACTACCTTGTCACTCAGTACCTCTGTACAATCTGTAAATAAGTAAAGGTTACATTTTTCTACTTGTCTGGGTCTGGTTCTTGTTAATTATTTTACTTTCCTACCTACCTTCCTACTTTCCTACCCTATCTAACCTACCCACCTACATACCTTCCTACTTTCCTAACCTAGCTACTCAACCTACCTTCCTTCCTTCCTAACCAAGTTACCCTAACTCTATGTAACATACCTTACCTTCCCCACCTACCTTCCTAACCTAGCAACATCCTACCTACCTAACCTAGCTGCTCAACCTACCTACCTATACCTATTTACCAAACTACCTTCCTTCCTTCCTAACCTAGTTGGCCTTCCTACGTTACACATACCTTACCTACCCCATCTACCTACCTACCTTCCTAACCTAGCAAAATCCAACGTACCTACCTACCCACCTATCTAACATACTTTACCTACCTACCTAACCTACTGTACGTTACTACCTTACCTTAACTGACCTCCCTAACTAACCACCTACAGCACTTAACCTACCTACTTACCTACCTACACGATACAATGGAATTACGAGTACTACTCCTTTCTGTCCGTCCGTCCTGAATCTACAGTTTGCCGTCAACTGTGAGAAAAAGGGCTTTTTGGGATTCTGCTGCAAAAGGACTCTCCTGCTCTCTGTAGGCTTTCATAATGCACCCTTAGTGTGTGTGTGTGTGTTCGTGTGTGTGCGTGTTCGTGTGTGTTTAGATCAGTGTTCTGGTAAAAAAGCTTTATTTTTATATTTCTGTCTCCCTCAGGAGACGGACGCTCTAATCTGGGCTGAAGTGGGACAGGAGAGGCGAGCAGAGAGCAGCACATAGACAAACACACACTCAGACACACACACACACACGCTTATGCATGCTGCAAATCATCACACACCACGGCTGGAGGATCTGACACAAGCCATAGACCAGCTGTAGCCAGAGGACCAGGAGGAAGGAGGAGAGAGGAGAACAAAGACATGAGAGGGGTCCCACTGCAGCCGTCCACACTTTCTTTGAGATGAATCGCATGGAAGATATCACAAAACACCGCGGAGCATACACGGCCTCGCAAGCCTGTTTGTGGGGAGTGTGCGATCATGTGCGTATGTATATGTGTGATCATCTGTGTGTCGCTTCCTCTGAGAAGGGGTGTCAAGTCTTCGGCGGCCTAATTCCTCCTGACGTGATCCATATGCTGCGACCTAATGGACGGGGTAACAACACACACTCACACACATGCCTATGCCTCTTATTTAATTGATAGAATTGAGCTGCCCCACATGTCAGCCTGTAATGTAATTACTGTATCACAGAGGAGCAGAAGATGTGCTCCATGTACCCCTGCAGTAACATACAAGACGTAACACACTCGCACATACATACATGTGTGCACTCCTGCTGACACACAGACAAAGACCCAGGGCGACACACAAACACACACACATGGGGTTTTACCACATATATAGCCGGCACTGTGGGGATGTGAGATGAAGCAGATAAATGAAGATAATTAATTTCTTGGATTAAGAATGTCTCCATCTGAGCAAGCCTGAGGCAGGAGGGGAGTCGGGAGGAAAACAAGAGGAATAAGCGAGAGGAACGAAGACGAGCGCACGATGGAGGACGATGAGGAAGATGGTGTGGACGTTTACAGGCCTGCTGTTGGCTGCTGGCTCTTCCCAAGACTCCAAACATCCTCATTAACCAGCAGTCAGCCTACACACTTAACACGTGTGTGTGTTGGCATGTACACTTGTGTTCTTAAACTGTTGTGATTGTGTGTATGTGTGTGTGTGAGAGAGAGAGAGAGAGAGGAGAAGAAGAAGAGGAGGAGGAGAGAGAGAGAGAGCAGCGCGTCAGCCTACACACTAAACAAACCCATGAAAATTCATAAGGACCTGGCGACGCCTACTCACAAATACTAAAAATACTGGAATGAGTTGAGCCTAGTCAGAGGAGAGGAGAGGGGAGGAAGAAGAGCGAGAGAGAGAGAGATGAGATGAATAGAAAGAAATGAGAGAGCAGCAGCAGAGGAGGAGAGAGAGAGAGAGAGAGGTGTAACATGAACCAGAGAGCAGAGCAGAAAAGAGGAGAAATAATAGTTACTGCGTCCAACTTGGAACATCTATTCTCAGCCTCCGGTGGTCAGCTCTCTCTCTGTGTGTGTGTGTGTGTGTGTGTGTGTTTGTGTTTGTGCACTTGATATTACTTTTGTTGTGGGGACCTAAAGCTATTTTCGCAGCCACAATATGGGGATTTGTCTTCTTTATGGGGGCAAAAAAAAAGCAACTGTCCTCTGAGACATGACTGTGTGCGTGTGCGCGTGCGCGTGTGCCTGTGTGTGCGGTCCAAGTGTGATGTTGTGGGGACCTAAAGCTGTTTACATAGTCACATAATGGGGACAAATAGCAACTCTCCTGGAAATTTTATGTAAACCATTGTCCTCTGTGAGATGACTCTGTGTGTGTGTGTGTGTCCATGTTCATACTGATTTGATGGCTACTGACAGAATTTACTGTCAAAGTCATCCATCCAGCAGGGGGTGGGGTGGGGGGGTGTTGGAGGGACGGGCGGGCAGTTTTGATTTTGCCTTCAGAGCTGATATATAGTCAAAGGAGACGTTTTATTCTGGGCGTGTGAATCAGGACGAAGCAGCGGCTCCTTTCACAGCTCTGATGGTCGACTTTCTGCCGGCTCTCCCTAACGCTGACAGATGACGTCTGATTGACGGCACAGCCTCGTGTACTTGTGGATAAGTTCAAGGTTTTCTGAGCAGCTGGTCGTGTATATGTGTCCAGCTATCGATCAAATACTGCTCCTCGAGGCACAAGGCATCTAAGTACGAGACGATCGATACGTTCATACATGTCTGTTTAGGATAAAGCGACAGCCGGCAGCTGTTTAGCTGAGGTTGGCACAAAAACAGGAGGAAACAAAGGCAACACAATCTGTGATCCAGCTCCTGTACAGCTCCTTAATTTACACATTGAAACTGCAATCTGTCAGAAGAAGTACTTAGACTCTTGTGTGCAGAATAAACTGTAATAAGTAATACATTTAAACTTGTAAAGTAGCAAAATGTACTTAAAGTAGCTAAAGTAAAGACATTATGCATAAAACCACATTTTAGAATACAGTACATTGTGTGTACTCTTATCTAACCCACCCGTTCCACACATACCCAACATCTTGTCACAGGGGGCCTATGGAACTGCCAGTCAGCTACCCGCAAGACAGACTTCATCTCTGGCTTTGCTACACAGCAATCGCTTGACTTCCTTGCTCTCACTGAGACTTGGATCACACCGGACAACACATCCAGCCCAGCTGCTCTCTCTCGCCTTCTTTCACCCACACACCCAGACCCACTGGTAGGGCTGGTGGTACAGGTTTACTCATCTCCGCAAATGGAGTTTTCTCTCTACCCGCTTCCGCTTTTACCCCAACATCTTTGAATTTCATGCTGTGACAGTTACTCATCCGGTACAATTAACTATTGTTGTTCTCTACCGTCCACCAGGTTCTTTGGGAGATTTCCTGGAGGAATTAGACGTCCTCCTGTCAAACTTCCCAGAAAATGGGCCTCCGCTTATCCTTCTGGGTGACTTCAACATCCAGACAGAGAAGTCATCTGACCTGTTACTTTTACTTTCTTCCTTTGCTCTCTCACTCAGTCCTTCCCCTCCTACTCACAAAGCCGGTAACCACCGTGACTATATTTTCACCAGAAACTGTTCAACATCTAACCTCACTGTAACCCCACTTCATGTCTCCGACCACTTCTTTATCTCTTACTCTCTCCCACTATCTCAAACTGACAACCCTACCACATCAACAGACTGTGTGCTTATCCGTCGCAACATTCGCTCCCTCTCTCCCTCCTCTCTGGCCTCCTCTGTTTTATCAGCCCTCCCTTCCACTGACTCCTTCTCACTCATGCATCCTAACTCTGCCACAGACATTCTCCTTTCTACTTTGTCCTCCTCTCCTGACTCTCTGTGTCCTCTTACGTCACGACAGGTCCGCAAGTCCTCCCCAGTTCCGTGGTTGTCTGACTCGGTGCGTGCCGACAGAGCCACTATGCGAGCATCAGAAAGGAAATGGCGGGAATCTAAACACCCGGACGACCTGCTCACTTATCAGTCTCTTCTCTCCTCTTTCTCTGACTCTATTTCCACAGCCAAAAGCTCTTTTTACCTAACTACAATTCAAGCCTTGTTTTCTAACCCCAAAAAACTCTTCTCCATCTTTTCCAACCTCCTTGACCCCCAGTCCCCTCCCCCTAAGCCACTTTGTCAACTACTTTACAAAAAGATAGATGACATACGCTCCTCATTTTCTAATCCTCCTTCTATAACTACACTTCCATCAACTTCATCTTCATCCCCTTCGCTTTCCTCTTTCACCCACCTGTCTCCCAATCAAGTTCTTACCTTGGTAACCTCCGCCCGCCCACCACCTGCCCCCTTGACCCCATCCCATCTCACATTCTCCAGTCTATCGCTCCTGACCTTCTTCCTTTTCTCACCCATCTTATCAACACTTCCCTGTCAACTGGCTGTTTCCCTAACTCTCTGAAGGAGGCAAGAGTAAATCCTCTCCTGAAAAAACCTACCCTCGACCCTTCTGAAGTAAACAACTACAGACCTGTCTCTCTTCATCCCTTTCTTTCCAGAACTTAAATCTTTAATCAACTCTCCTCCTATCTTCACCATAATAACCTTCTTGACCCTCACCAGTCTGGTTTCAAGGCAGGCCACTCAACTGAGACTGCCCTCCTTGCTGTCTCTGAGCAACTTCACACTGCTAGAGCAGCCTCTCTCTCCTCTGTCCTTATCCTTCTGGACCTCTCTGCTGCATTTGACACAGTGAACCACCAGATCCTTATTTCCTCCCTTCAGGACCTGGGTGTCTCAGGCTCTGCTCTCTCCCTGCTCTCATCCTACCTCAACGACCGCACTTATCGGGTAACTTGGAGAGGATCTGTGTCTGAACCTTGTCCTCTCACTACTGGGGTCCCTCAAGGTTCCGTCCTGGGTCCCCTCCTCTTCTCTCTGTACACCAACTCTCTCAGCTCTGTCATTCACTCACATGGCTTTTCCTACCATAGCAGCAGCTCCACTGGTCTTTAACCTAAATTCACTCACACTACTCCGCTCCTCCGCTCCCTTCACTGGTTACCGGTGGCTGCCTGCATCCGTTTCAAAACATTAGTACTTGCGTACCGTGCTGCGAACGGATCGGGTCCAGTCTACATCCAGGACATGGTCACACGTTACACCCCAGCCTGTTCACTCCGCTCTGCTTCGGCCAATCGGCTTGTTGCTCCCTCACTGCGAGCTAAACACTCATCAAAATCACGACTGTTTGCTGTCCTGGCTCCTAAATGGTGGAATGAGCTCCCCATTGACATCAGGACAGCAGAAGGTCTACACATCTTCCGCCGCAAAATAAAAACACACCTCTTCTGACTATACCTTGAATAACATTTTTAAAACTAACAATTTAGTAGCACTTGAATGGCACTTACTTATAGCACTTTGTAGTTTTGCTCTTTTATAGAAATTGTACTTTCTCTATTCTTGTTGTTCTGGGTTTGTACCCTCATGGTTGAATGCACTTATTGAAAGTCGCTTTGGATAAAAGCGTCAGCTAAATGAAATGTAATGTAATGTAATGTAATGTGTCTTTGTGAATTACTGATGCCATCAAGTGTTGTTACTGCTGCAGGGTAATAATGTTTAATCTTATAATAGATCAAATAATAATAATAAAATAATATTTGTATTTATTTATATTATACTTTGCTCAATCACTTAGCTTTGGTTAAATAACAGAGAATGTAAATACAAGTAAATAAATACATCTTAATACATCCTCGTTTATTTATTTAGTGTATTTAATTCATTATATTTTGTTTTATTAATCTGAATCTTCATATTGTCGAAGGCTGTCAAATAAATGTAGGGAAAAAATACTTGCCTCCGACCTGTTGAGTACAAATACAAAGTAAGAGAAAAAGGAAACGCTCTGTTAAAGTAATAGTACGTTAGTATTGTACTAAAGTACTTGAGTAAATGTATTTTGTTAGTTTTCACCACTGCTCTTTTTCTTGGGGTTTAGAAATTCTATATTTACTGATGATTAACACAACTTGACAGATCATCACCTCTTAATGTTCTCATGGTAAATGTGTTTGCAAACTGTTTATTCATCCAGTTGTGCAACATTAACACTGGTTTTAACTGGTGTCATGAATCCACGTCCAGTGTTCACTCTGCTCGGAGCCCTGCGGTGATTCTCAACCAACTCCTGAGGGAAGTATCCATCTCTTTATCTTGTAAACGCTCCGCTGTGATCAGCAGCCTCACTCTGTGCTGTTTGGTGCTGAGTGGGCAGCACAGTGAATTTATGCTGAAAACACTGTTAATGAGAACTGTGAAACCAAACAGAACGAGTTGTGGATCACGAAAAAACCAAAGCAAAGAGCTGCAAGATTCCAGATTGAGAAAAAGGATGATTCTCTGTTCATCAGTAGGAGTCTGTCACAGTTTTCATGTAGATGTGATCTGAAAACAAGAAAGTGAACTAGTTGAGACAGAGCCTCAACCACACCTCTAACCCTTCATCCGTTCATCTTTCTGCCTTGTCACTCCCTTTGCTCATCACTTCATCCTCCTTCTCTCACCCCTTCATCCTCCTTCCCTCATCCCTTCATCCTCCTTCCCTCATCCCTTCATCCTCCTTCCCTCATCCCTTCATCCTCCTTCCCTCATCCCTTCATCCCCCTTCCCTCATCCCTTCATCCCCTTCCTCATCCCTTCATCCTCCTTCCTTCATCCCTTCATTCTCCTTCCATCATCACTACCCTCATCCTTTCATCATCACTAACCACATCCTCGTTCCTTCATCCATTCATCCATTCATCCATTCATCCTCCTTCCCTCATTCCTTCAACCTCCTTCCCTTATACCCACGTCCCTTCATCCCCCTTCCCTCATCCCCTCATCCCCTCACCCTTCTTCCCTCATCCCTACCCTCATCCCTTCAGCCTCCTTCCCTTATACCCTCATCCCTTCATCCTCCTTCCCTCATCCCTCCCCTCATCACTTCATCCTCCTTCCCTCATCCCCTCACCCTTCTTCCCTCATCCCTACCCTCATCCCTTCAGCCTCCTTCCCTTATACCCTCATCCCTTCATCCTCCTTCCCTCATCCCTACCCTCATCCATTTATCCTACTTCCCTAATCCCTTCATCCTCATTCCCACATCCCTACCCACATTACTTCATCCTCCTTCCCTCATCACTACCCACATCCATCCTCCCTTCCCTCATCCCCTCATCCCCTCATCCATTCATCCTCCCTTCCCTCATCCCCTCATCTATTCATCCTTCTTCTCTCATCCCCCTCCCTCCATTCCCTCGTCTTATGCCTGAGAAATAACCCTGACTCGCCCTCGGCCTGGTCAAACCTTTAAAACACATAAAAACACGTTCTTTACTTCTATCTTCAGAAATGACGAGGTTTTTAACTGGATAGTAGATTTCTAGTTGCATTATGGGAAATGTAGAATTAAAAAACTTTTGGATGCCTGCACCAAACTGATCTTAAATGAGCTTATCTCAGACTCCCCTGCTTTGGATTCGAACCACACTTTATTTAATCTGTGTTCTGAAAGTCCTTCAACTTTATGGGAAGCGCCGTATTAAATCAGTGGAGCACCAGTGTAATATCTATGCTAAATGGGCCCTTTCACAGCTCTGATGGTCGACTCTCCGCCACCTTTAGTGAACGGTGACAGGTGATGTTTGATTGACAGCACAGTCTCTGTCAGTCAGCTCACATTTGAGCAACAAATGCAACATAGCTTCCCCGTTAGAAAGCTCTAAACCTCAAATATGCACACAGAGGAGAGATGTCATGCATGACTGATGACAACAAGTCCCTTCCTCCCCCCTCTCTCTCTCTCTCTCTCTCTCTCTCTCTCTCTCTCACCCTCTCTCTCTCTCTCACACTCACACAAATTGTTCTGCCAGGCTGTTGCTAATAGCTGTATGCTAATCAGGATACTTCCAGGTGCAGAAATAGGCGCAGAACATTTAGAGTAAATTTAGCTTTAATAACCTGGCTAATCACACTGTTAATGTTACATCCACTGTGACTCACACGTACACAGTGTGTAGCGTTGTTGTTATTCTAATAGAGGGGTTTCCGACTGACTGCCGCTCGCTGAGGGATGCCGGGAGGCAGGAACAAGGAGTTGGACAAACTCTGCCTGCGTGTGCATCTGCAGATACCTTCTCCACGAGGCTGTGCTGTATGTGAGAGCTGCAGCGCCACCGACTTCACACCGTTTTGTTGTGTTTGTTTTATTTTGTCTCGTCTATAAATGATGAAGTCCCAGGCGGGGGAGGGAGAGAGAGAGAGCGAGGCACTCAGCGCTCCCTGGGGGGAGAGTGCTGAGTGCCCGCTGGGCATCGTCCCTTCAGCGTCACCCATCTCCCCAACCAGGAGGCCTGCATGACACACAAATGAGGACAGATTGTGATTATGTGCGACTGAAACCAACGATTATATGTGAAACCCGGTTCTAATATTCAGAGGCTTCAGTGTATTGTGTGTTTTTGTTGATAACATTGAGTCTGTCATCCAAAAACAAAGCAACATATTAGTCATTACTCATCGTAAATGGTGCCATTAATTTTAAATGATGTTGCTTTACTCATTACTTCCTGCAAACAGCCATTCGTCAACTCTGCCTGTAAAGAACCAGCGTTTTCATCTCTTCAAAGACTCCTGGTGACTGAATTGCCTTGTGAGTAATCGGCGTGACCGTCAAAATAAGAGATTGTTTGTTGTCCTTGTCGTCTGTTTGCAGAGTAAAGAAGAGAGTTGCGGGAATAATTTGCAGCAGAGAGAAGGTAAATCATCCTGTGAGAGAGAGAGAGAGAGGGGAGAGAGGATGAGGGCAAAAGATTTCCTTTAGTTCACTCTATAATGATGAGTTTCCCATGAGTATATTTTACTTTTTAATATTGTGGATGATTTATTTTTCTTTGCAAAGGTAACTAAGTCCAATTCTCAGCAATTAGTGTGGAAGAAAAAGTTCCACATGTTGGGAGCTATGTCTCATTTCTCCTCTTGCTGACCTGGAGAGATGCGACTGATTGACGGATTGAAGGATGTTTATCGTCATTTCAGTTTTTATATTATATTTACATTATTTATTATATTATATTTGAGGATAAGGACATTGTTTCCTTGGGCTTTGGGGTGAAAACTAGTATAATTTATAATGTAATGATTCAAAATCTAAATGAATATATACAAATAGTGAAAATGTATACTCTATAAGTTCAAGTTTGTTTGTTTCTGTGTTGTGTGGTACATTTCATAAAAAGTACACTATCTAACATTTGTAAACCCAACCAATGAACAAACAATATCGTGTTTGTTTAATTACACACAAAAAAAAAGAAAGAATAAGGTTTATATAAATAGCGTTACAGGCTATAACTATTGCTTGGAAACAACACTGTCTAGCAGCTGCTTCCACTTGTTTTTCAGTCTTTATTGTGGTTTCCAGTTTCCCCATCTAAAAGTAGTGAGACTGCTTTAATGCTGATGGACTTGAAATCGAGTTAACAATTTAATAAAGCTGAGTAAACATCCACAAGAGCCACAAATGATCTAGTTGCCAAAGCCATCTGTGTAGTTGAGGTGAATCCTGCTGCTGTTAAACGCCACTGAATTACATTTTTAAAGCTTCACGTGGAAGGAAAAACCACGAGTCTCCTCCAGAAGAAATCCTTGTAGAAACTTGTATTGCATTGAGTCTTTTTTTTAAATGAAACCTACGCCTGGGCCTCATTTATGTTCCCCACTGGCTGCATGTGCTGGATATGGATTTACACTTTAATCCCTCCAACTGTGGCAACTAGAACAATATCTTATCCCTTTATCCTCAAATTCCTCTCCCACTGATTCCTTGTCTTTGTTGCAGCAAATACAGGAAAATAAGATCCACATGTTTTTTGTCTTTAAAGTAATTAGATTTCTTTTCATTTTCACTTTGCAGAAGGAAAAGCTGCGTCTCTGTCCGTGGTGCTGGAGCCAAGCCGCCGAGCAGGAGCTGTCCAAGGTACCTGAGGAGTTTCATGCTGACTGTATGTCTGCTGCCGGCGTGAAGCTCTCAGCTGGTGATAGATCTTTCTTATTTATTACTGAGACATTATTTGTGGCCGTCTGCTGGGACGTACAAGCTGTGGGAGCTGCTTTCCTCGCTGAGAATTAGACGATAATGTCATTTTTTGACCTGTTCTGTTCATGAGACTGATTTTGTATGTTTCCTGTTAGTCTCCTGTCTGTCGCTCAGACCCACAGACACATTTTTCTTGTGAATATGTGTGTAAAACTACTGACACGAGCAGGTTTACCTCTGGGAGCTTTCAGTAATATTTTAAATTTCGTGTCCTTGGTTTCAGACAGTGGCAGACAAAAACATGTTTTTCATTTTTTAGGCAGAGCTGCGGATGTTACTCTAAACTCTATTTGAAACCAAGACCACCTTCCACACAGCTGGTAAAACACTACACAGTGCATGCAACCCATGTAATGAATTAATGATTCGGCCCAATTTGTGCTTCTCGCGTATGAACATATTTTAGGTTTGTTTTTATTTTAGGTTACAGAGTTAACCGTGAATCTATCAAGGGCCCCGAGGAAGTGAAGCGTCGAATTTGGTGAGATGTGGACATGACGTATGTTCAATATTAATAAACTTTGAATAAACAGGCAGCCAGCGCTCTGTAGCAGTGGCGGTTGGGATGTTGTTGATCACATAAACGAGTGAACGGCTCCTTGTGCAGTCGCTAAATTACTGCAGGTCATTTTAAGAGTTTCAGAACGAAAGCTGCAACCAGCATCACCACAGAGCAAACGAACAGGAATGTTTACAATGGGCACTTGATGATTCTCCCCCTGGCCTATGGTTTGTTGTATGTTCCTTATCTAGACATGCTCACATTTGTAGTTTATAAGTTAGAGCAGACAAACACATGTTTTAATTCATCTCTTACACTTTTCTTTTTCCATTTTTGGTTTTGGAAAAGCTTAAAAAATCCCCTTCAACCACCCTTCAATCTCTTTAAAGACCAAGTATCGTTCTGCAACTCCTAGTTGGAGTTGCTAAGCCATGATTGGACAATAGCTGTTCGGGGGGGGAGGGGTTCGGCTTCTTGAAACAGCAGCTTCCCCCTGTGACTGCTGATGAAGAGGGGGACAGACTCAAGGTCACAGAGTAAGTGGTTTCCACGTAGGTAACGTCTTCTACTTCCTCAAACAATCCACTTTATAATTTAGCCTCACATTCATCTATTCACAGACCTTTGGCAGAGCCGTATGAAGGTGATGGCCCATCAGGAGAAACATGTGGACGGGGGAGGAGGCAGAGATTTGACCTTCCAACCCATTAATGGACGACCTGCACTACATTCCTGTCTGAGCCAAGAGCAAAGAATAACAGAGGTGGCGCCTCCTTCATATTTTCCATATTCAGTGGACGTTTTTCACAGCAGACATTTTGGTTTGTCGTGACAGGGAAAGTACAGAAGTGAGTGATAATATATTGGGCATGCTCCTTCCCTGTCATTACATGCTGGGCTGTTTGAGCTGAACCACTGTTTCCTGCTATCATAGTCATAATGTCTGCCATGAAAAAAATGTCTATCCAGGTTTGAAGTGCAGGTCAGCACCTCAGCCGAAGACCTGTGGACGTTTGAATAATTCATTTACCTTCCCCAGCAGTGAAGAGTGGGTAAAATCCAAGCTCCTGTTGGGAACCTTTAATCAGGGGTTGGCTTGAAGCAGAAGGGGGGGCTGGTGACATGTGAGCTATATGACCACCCAGAGGAGCTGATTACGTTTGCCATTTGGTCTGACACCTGGCTCGGAGGGACACCTGTAACTGAGAGAATAATGAGGATCCCGGGCCCATTAGAGAGGCCGATGCAAATCACGGACCTCTTAGCAGACAGGAGAGGCTGTGGAATGACCGACTGCTCCTCCACTTCATCACATGTGATTGCGGCTCTTAAAGTCCCTTCGTTTAACCTGTGCTATTAGTGGACTTGGATTCTCTCCTGGCGGCTGCAGCCGAAGAGGAGCACGTTAACAAAGTGTTTGTCATCATCATGAAGAGACTATTGGAAAACATTGCCTCTCTAAATTGGATTAATTTCCACTGGGGAATTATACTGATTAACTAAAGTACACTTCCATTGGTTCCTCTGTGGGCCCTGCTTTTAATGGCAAAACAGACGAGATGCAACAGGGCACGCTTCAGCAGAAGTCAAGCACCTGTAGCCGCGGCAGCACTTACTCAGACATCACTATCTGGGATAATATACAAACAAACAAACAACTGCACCAACCAACCAATCCATCACAACAACAACACAAACAAACACACCACACAACCAATCATATTTTCACTTATTAGTTTAAATCCATCAACATCACACCATTCTTCATCAACAAAGGGGTAAAACAAAACTTGCTCTTCCTCCGGTTTTAACACAAACTAATCTACTGCTCTGAGTCGGACATGACAAAGATGAGGGATCATGTTTTTCTTCTCTTGTTTTTCCTCCACTGGAAACAAACGTCCCCCTGGTGCCTGTTTCAGACTGATTCTGATACCTGGAAGCAGGAGTTGTTGGCAGCCTCCCAGAACTGGTGGACACCATCTTACATTTTCAACATTATGCCGTCATATCACTCCACTCCGGGTCCAGAAATGTGACAGCGGATGTGGGCTTCCATTAGATTAACACAGTGGAAAATCTGCTTAGCTGGAACTTATCCTACTTCAGGACTGTATTTATCATACCTGTCAGAGGGTGAATCATCTCAGAGGTCAGGGCTACGCACTGGCCTGCAACACACTCACAAGTGGACCAGCAACTGTTTGTGCCTTTACCGTGAAGCAGCTGCTGGTAATGGAGACAGTCGTCTTGACAGGTGACACATGAAGGGAGTCGACGATCCCTCCAGCAGCAGCGCAGCAATAGAAGCTCCTCCAGGTCTTCTCTGGGCTTGGATGGTCATGGTCCTGTCTTCATCTGGATCATATAACTAATTCAACACTTCATAAATGGTGCAAAACACAAATATACAGTTGAGGCTGATGCGACCACCATTAGTTTAGTTGGTATTTGGACAAATTGTAAACATTTACCAAGTGGTGGAGAAAATGAAGTAACACCAAGATCATAAAGATTCATCCTCTGGGAACCATGAAGTTAAATTCCCTACGAATCCATTCAAAGTTGTTGAGATATTTTTAGTCTGGTGAACCAACAGATTAACGTTGTCATCCGTAGCCATGATGCTAGCATGGCTGATGGAAAATCCTTTATTTTAATATTTTAAAATCCAAAGAATATGATGTTTAATTGTCTTTTGCTGTAAAGCACCTGTGAACTGCATTTTGTGCATGAAAGATGCTAAATACTGTAAATACAGTTTATCATTATCCAGTGATTATTACTATTATTTATAATTCTCAAATGCTTACACTTGCTAAGCATAAATTAAGACATTTGACAACTCATCGTTTTCTGAGACGTTTTGACTGCACAACAACTTTCTAACTCAGCACAGACGAATAAGCGTTGACGGCACAGAACCTTAAAGGAGCAACTGACAGTGCAAAACAACACGACAGCCACACAGTCCAGTGACCTCACAAGCTTTGGTGAATGTGTCCTCACAGTGTCCGCTGCAAGTCAGTCAAGAAATAACTGATGGGGCAAACACGAACCAAAGGGAAAGGTTTGATTGACTGGCCGACAAATCTGCTGTAAGAGGTAAATACTCTGAACATTGTAGTTTGCTAATGAGGTGTGTTTAAGGCCAAGTCAAGGTCTTTAACTGTCTACTCTGTTTAATTCCCCCTTATCACTGGATTCAGGATTCTCTGTGGATTCATTAGGGAGCTTTGTCACCTCCCTGCTCTTGCACTTGTCAGTCCCTCAGTACGTGCACCCCCGACAAGCAGAACTGTCACTCAGGATGAAATCAGGGCACAAATTTGCTGCGTAACGAACAATATCCTCTGACGAAAAAAAAACAGCCTCCAGCCGGTACGGAACCTAAAAGAACCTTAAAGATGATCCGTCCCCTGAATAGAACAATTATCAAATCAAACACATTTGTTTTCCTCTGGTTTACAGTCGGCACATTTCCGCTGTCTCTTTAAATCTGTGTTGTCACTCACTCTCATGCAATTTCTGCCTCTTATCCTCTCCCACGCTCTTTTCAGCCTAACAATACCCACAACGCACTGCCCCACAAAGGCTCCCTGCCCATGGCGATGGGCAGAGCCAGCTGAACTCTGGAGGCCTCTGTGTGTGTGTGTGTGTGTGTGTGTGTGTGTGTGTGTGTGTGTGTGTGTGTGTGTGTGTGTGTGTGTGTGTGTGTGTGTGTGTGTGTGTGTGTGTGTGTGTGTGTCAGAGAGAGTGAGAGGATGCAACGCCATCTTCTGCTGGTATATTGCTCTTATCAACCCTGTTCATCTGCACACACAGACACACACACACACATGCCCACACACTCTCAGACCTACGACACACACATGCAGACAGCCATGCATGAAAGATAGTTTGCATTAAATACTTGATGAGGTGTGTGAGGCTGTCAGGCGTCGTTCTGCCGCTCAGTGAGAATAGTTGTCGCATCCAATGAACAATTTTGTCTCGTGTAAGGTCTCCTGAGCCCCAATGTGGAGATTCAGCCCCGAGAAACAAATTCCCAACAACCTGCTTCTATACAATACAGTAGCGTACGTACACACATACCAATCCACCACCGTGTGCGACAAACAACATTCAGAAGATTACAGAATGTTCTGTTGGGAGCGAACACACGGCTCACAGCACAACCTCAGATTATCCATTTTGTTTTTCCTAAAGTAGATCAGGTTTGAAAAAGAATGATCTCATTCTCTCTCTCTCTCTCCCTCTCTCCCTCCCTCTCTCTCTCTCTCTCTCTGACAGTATCTGTTAAGATCTGCCCGTCTGAAGCTGCTTTCAGACATGCACTGAACTCCGTACACTCTCCTGGAATGATCTGGAGGGGCTGGATGAGAGAGAACGCAAAACGTCCAGAGTTTTTCTCACTAGGCAAAACTCCTGAGAATGTCCGAATTCACCACGAGCGAGTGGGCGTGTTGATAACGTTTCTACCACGTGGCCAATACAAAACTGGAAAATAGAAATCTCAGGAGGAAAAAGAGAAGCCACACACGTAGAAGACGCTAACAAAGATGACAAGAAAGACAGAACGATTTAAGAGTTTGGGGAGATAAGGGCTGACACTGGTGTCGGTGTGCCTCCTGCTGCTCCACCCAGACGCCACCACTCACCTGAATGTTCTGGACATTCTCCTGCTGCGTCATATGTGAAAGGCAAAGGTCACGTCTGAAAGCGGCTTGAGTAACTCTTCGCCCGGGCTCGTATTTATTTTCCCCTGTTTTGTTTTGAAATGACCTTGTTGTGTTACTTCCTGTCTGTTTGTGTGATTGCTGGTCACGCCCTTGTTAGTGTCGCTGTGTCCTCACCACAGTATTAAAGTCTCTGTATTCCCCTTCAGTCAGTTTGTCTGTGTCGGTTCCCTCGTGTTTCCCGGTGGATTTGTTACCTGTGTTTGGATTATCTGTTGTGTTCCTGATTGTGGTTTTTGCTTTTGTGTCGTTCCCCTGTCGCCCGTGTTCCTGGAATCATTCCTGGCCATTTTGTTCCATCCAACTGTCTGGAAGCCTGTGTCAAAAATTACTTCACTCATCCACCATGCCTCCATGTTAACCTGCATTTGGCTCCTTCCCTGTGTTCCTGGCTTTGTCCTTTACAGTATCACACTGCACTGAGTATATGAGTATAGTACACATATGAAATTACAGCACATGAAGTTTACTATGAAGAATGAACTCCTATACTCATCTAAGGGACATATTCTAAATCTTGATCTTGTGTACACATATGTCTTAAGATAGATAGATAGATAGATAGATAGATAGATAGATAGATAGATAGATAGATAGATAGATGATTCAGGTTATGCTCAGAAATGAATTCAAACAATATATTTCATGACTATGTTTGTACCTGATCCGAGTGGCCTCACTTAAAGGTGATGTACAGAGAGGTGCGATGCAATATGATTTAAAGCAACACCATGTAACTCTAACTGAGCAACAGCGCCCTCTGCAGCCACACATGGGGATTCATTCTGTCAAGCTCCATTTTAAAACGATAAAGTGGTTTTCACGTGAAGAAAAAATAAAAGCCTACTAATGAGTTGAGTGGAGGTCTGACTGTGTCGTCTCACTGAACGTAAACCCAAGTGATCGGTGGATGTTACCCATGATCCCCGGCTTCCTGAACCAGAGGAGCCGCTGTAACAAATCCACCAAACTCTGTTTAGAATTCTTCATATTTTAAAAGGTGTTTTTTAATAACTTCTGAGTCTTTTTAACTGATCTATAGTTCAGCTTTAGTCTTCAACTCGCTGGACCTGATTCTGACTGTAGAAGCTGCGACTGTCAGGTCCACACTTCTCCCAGGAGATCGAACCCACTCACCAAAGTCTTAAGAACAGACGTCCAGGGTGAAGAGTAGGAAAGAAAGAGGAAACATTCTCCATATTCCAAGTTAGAGAAGCGTCCAACTCATTTTGCAGCTGCTATACTGAGGTAAAATGTTGCTTTAGAGATGAAGATGATGGTGCAGAATTTCCGACAGCCTCTCCTGGAACACATTTATTCTTGAAGACAACAGTTGTGCAACAAATGAAAAAGAGCTAAAGCGAGAAGTGTAATGCCTGGCTCCTTCTTCACCTCTGCACAGCAGGAAGTGGTTGTGAACATCGGATTGTCAGTTTCAGAAAGTCACACACAATCACCCGCAAACCGTTGCTGGAAAGCTGTGGGGTTGAGTGAAAAGTCAGTTTTATTTATATACCACCAAGTTATCTCAGGGCAATTTTTTCACACGGAGCAGATTTAGACCAGACTCTTTACGATATTATTTACAGAGACACAAGATTTCCCCCATGAGCGAGCACTTAGAGACACTGGCAAAGGAAAACTCCCTTTTAACAGGAAGAAACCTTGAGCAGAACGTGGCTCTGGGTGGGCACCATCTGTCTCGGCTGGTTGGGTGGAGAGAGAGAAAGAGCGACGGGTGAAAGAGCGAGAGCAGGAAGAAAGAGAACATAACACAATGCAAGTTCCACATAGAGTTATATAGTGATAATAAATTAAATAAAAAGTGAAAGAGGACGACTAATGATAATGATTGGAGCAGTGGGTGTTGAGAAGGATCACGGAGGTTTCTTGCAATCACAGGATCTCCAGAGGAGAAAGCAACAGGAGGAGAGAGACGAGAAAACACAGAACTATGGGAGAGAGAAGATGCTGAGTTAGTAACAAGCATCAATGAGATGAACATATACAGATGGGAGAGGAGAGGATCTCAGTGCATCATGGGAAGCCGCTTGTGCCCTATAGCAGCATAACTGAGGAAAAGTTCAAGGAAAAACTTAGCCAGCTCATACATGAGCTACATTTGAAGACTGAAGCAGCTTTCAGACACTGGACTCGGCAGTTCCTCTGTATTTTCTCTGGAGGAGGTGCATGTGTGAATGCAAATGTCCGAGGCTCAGCAGCTCCTGCAGACTCTGTCCGCCTGGCCCCCCTGAAATAAAGTCTTGACTAGAAACGAGGTCATTTACACCATGTTTGTAGCCTCAAATTCAACTGGAAGTGGCTAAGCTAGCGGACGTAGCACCACGATGGTGCGTCCGAGGGTCCGTGAACGCACCTTGTAGGAACTTTAAGGTTTAAAACATGTTGTAAATGAAGCTGTTTCGAGTGGAATATGAATGTCAGGGCTTCTGGACACTTGGATGACACCACAGGAGCAGAATGGAGACATGTTGTGTTTTTTCTGTTGTTTTATTACGTCTGAAGTATCGGTCACCATTTACTTCAATTGTATTGGACTTGGCTGCAACAACGTTTATCCCTTAAACTCCAGAAGTGTTTTGTTGATTCAAACACTGAACTATCCCTTTAAGATATGTGTGTGGGGTGTGTGTGATTGTGTGACTCTGTGTTTTTACTGAGACGTGTATGACCACATGAATTTCCCCTTTGCGTGATAATAAAGTTTACCTTGACCTTCACACACACACACACACACACACACACACACACTGGAGGTCTGCTGCACCCTCAGGCCAGATTAGTCTGAGTGACTCAGACTATCTCAGATCTCCTGCTGTGTAACTTAACACTACCTCTGTACCCTCTCTGCTCACACCCTTAAAGACACAAGCACAAGGGCATGTTTACGTGCATGAAGGTCACTGAGTTAAATAATACATTGTGGAGAATTCTGGAGGAAAAAGATAAAGCAAGTGTGAGAACGAGAAGAGAGGACGGGAATATTAAAGTGAGGAGCGAAAACCAGAGAGGGGCACAGAGAGATGTAAGATAGCAGGGTAAGAAAAAAGCAGGGGATCCTTCTCTTTCCTAAATCCTCCTGCTGAGATGCTGCTCCGCTGATCAAATGGTGAGAGAAAGGAGGTGAGGGGGCGCATGTGGGAGGAGGAGAGAGATGAAGAGAGAAAGGGAAAGAGAAGCTGCTCAACAGAGAGAATGAAAAGAAGGTAGAGGAACAGTGAGCGCCGGCAGCCGTCACATTAGAACCGTAAGAGGAGTGATGGCACGGACAAAGATTTGACTTCTACAAGATATCGGGACCCTCTCGGCTCTGTGAGCTGTCCACGTCTCTTTCTCCCTCTCTGTCAGGTTTTATTTCATCACAGAGGAGTCAGCCACACACCTGTAACACTGACATCAGCCCACTGGCACTCGTGGCTGATGTCAGTGACGTCCGCCATCTTAGGGATCTATCGCACGGAGGCAGAGAGGGAGACACTGTTTAGGGGTGTCCTGCTGAAAGGGTGCTCACAGTGTGTGTGTGTGTGTGTGTGTGTGTGTGTGTGTGTGTGAGACGTATGTCCTGGACTTTTGATTATCCTTGTGGTCATTTCTTGAAACTCTATAGTTTGGATTAGGGTTTTTAATTCTTTAATTGTTGCACTGTGAAGTTAGATTGTGGATCCCTAAGCCCGTCAGGAACTTACCCCAGCATGACACAATCTCAGTGCAGCTTAAATTCACTGCATCCGGCTCAGGTTCGGTTTGTTCACAACAAATGAAGAGCTCGGACGAGTTTGGATAGAAGAATTAGGTCCTTGTCTATTTAAAGTTTAATTTCGGTACATTGGACTTGATATTTCCCTGTGTTTAGACTTGACCCCAAATTCAGGCTTTAACCTAAACTGACAGTCAGAACACACACACACACACATACAAGCAGGTTTGCACAGTTACTTGTGAACTCTTGAATTAAATTTTGCAGACTGTGAAACTATTTGAAAGCTCCTTTAATAGGTTAGACGTATTTGCTGCCTTTATTTGACTCCATCAATACCTCATCAATAGAAATGGGACGAATGCTCTTGAAATTCAGACGACACAAACATGGACTGAGATACTTGAGAAACATTTCAAACAAACTCTCTGCTCCATCAACATGGGCAATAGGCTAAAATTTAAGGCAGAGGAAATTGGTATTGTTAATATTAATGTGTGCCCTCCAGTCTGTTGCTCGGTTGTTTTATTATGTCTGTGAGGAGATTTTTTCCATCTTTAGGTCCATAGTTTCTTTCTTAAAGTCTCATTTCTTTCATCAGCTGATGTTTCTGCATTGCTATCCATCGCTTGCTCTTTGTAAATCAAGAGTAATTCCTCCCAGACGAAGTAGATACCGAGTCGGTGACATGGCAGAGACTGTGTTATCTTTTGTGTGAAATGTCCGGGGCTGAAAACTACACAGAAGATTGTTTCTGTCGACCTCAAGATCAAGTGCACGCTGAGCGCCTCACAAACACTCCACTGGACGCTACCTGGCACTTCAGCTGTGAGATCCCCTGGAGTGAAATGCCATCAGAGAATATTAGGGAGGTTCAAAAAACAAAGAGCAACCAGAAGGACAAGAAAGACATGAAGTGATTCACTTGATGCTGGTGGGAATCTTATCTGCCCGACACCAGGGAAGTATCACCTTCGTGAAACAGTTTCACCTCTTCCTCTGTTGTTCACAGGTGTTATTGAAGTTGGAGGTAGTAGTTATGACTCTTATCCAGCACTGCCGAGCAGAGTTGACAACCTGGGGGGGGGGAGAAATCTCCCCTTACCTACAAATAACAGGAATCAAGTCTAAGTGAGACAGAAGACCTATTTTTTAAGATGATGAGACTGGACGTTGGTGTTTTAGTTGGCAACCAAAGAGGCAAAGGGAAGAAGAGCAGAATAGAGGAACATCCTAGCTGGCCGGGAAATCACCAGAGTGAAACGTCTAGATTTGGATCGTCCCAGATCTGTTTTGCTGTGTTTGAATTCAATTAACTTCTTTCCTTTGAAGTGATGCACTTTTATCTTTTTGTCACTTTTGGTTGGAAAGAGGGCTCGTTCATTATGGGACCACATCTGATCAATACAACTGTGGGATGTCGGTTTAGGGTTAAAACACGTGTCTCGTGATGAGAGGTCACTTTTTTTTTTGTGCGCTAACCACAAATATTAAAACCCTGTTCCTGGTAGATCCTTGAATTTACTTGTAAAATATCTCAGAGCTCATTCAACTGATAAACTTGTTGTATGTATCAAACCATTTGATTTAATTTAGCTCTTTGACCAATTACAATAGATATTTGAAAACAATTGAGGTTTATGAGTTTCATGATAGGAGCTGGATTCATACTCATACAGAGTCAAATCTCTGTCTACAACACTGTTGTCTGTGTTGTAGAATATATGTTAAAATTATGTTTCGGGCAAATAGTGAAAATAGGAAAACGTCCCCTTACCTGAAGTAAATAAATCCAGTGCAAGTGAGACAGAAGAGTCCATTATTTGAGACAATCCCGGTGACGGTGGAGATGTGGAGAATTATGAGCTTAAAGGGATAGTTCACCCAGAAAATGAAAATCCACTCATTATCTACTCACCACTGTGCCGATGGAGTGTTTGAGTTTCAGGGCTAAAAAGCGTTGCAGCCAAATCCAATACAATTGAATTAGTGGACTCAAACACTTCACCCCCCACCTCCATCGGCACAGTGGTGAGTAGATAACGAGTGGATTCTCCCTTTAACTCTGTGTGTAGTTGTGTGAAGTCAACACATTAGACTCCTTCATTCGCATTGACCCTCACAAGTGCGTATGTCATGCATTTATTCATACATTAATTCAATTAATTCATGCTGAGTCTTGCGCTTATTAATATATGAATTACTGATAAGTCACGTACACTTATAATTAAATGTTACATTACTTTATGGAGCATTTTCATCAGAACATAAAAGTCAAGAATCGGCTGTCTTTTTTTTCATTAATATAAAGGATAGCGGGGTCTTTCAGGTCAGAAATGTGAGCTATAAAGAGATCCTCAGCGTTGTGATGCTCACTTATGTATTCATAATTCATAACTCAAGCAGCAGAGCAGCAGAGCAGCAAAAAAAAAGCCTTTGTTTAACCATTAGAGACGAACCCCACTGAGTAATTAGAAGTAGACCTCTACCAACAAGCATGGGTTCACACTCTGTTTTAGAGCTAATCTGAAAAAGCTTTTCAGCCAAGACATTATTGTACTGTACTGCAAGTACTTTACATGTGTACAAGGTCATTTGATATGTGTAAACACTTGGAGGAGAAAAAGAAACATATATTTTTGAATTATTGTGAACCACAGAAGTCTGACTTGGGAAGAAAAGACAGCGGAGAGAGTTAGAAAAAAAAAAACCTCATTATGTAGCTGTAAAATTAATTTTCCGTGCATCCACCCGTCCCCTTTCTAGACATTTATTCGGGTCAGAGCGGAGCAGACGAGTTTCCCTCCAACAACTTCCCTCTGAAACTTCTTCCAAGTTCTTCCAGACGCTCCGGTGGGATTTCTGGGCTTAGGGTTGACTTGATTCCAGGAGAGTGAGCACAGCTTTCTCTCTCCCTCTCTCTGAGGGGCGAAAGGACTCAAAGCTCATAGCAGTGACCCTGGCACCTCACACTCCTGCACCTCCTCCGACCGGATACCTCGGGGGGGAAACAGGGATAAGCCGTTTCTAAATCCACAAAACACATTTACACAGGATTAACACGTTCCCCGGACTCATCCCTTATCTCTGCGAGGAAAGAGCGTTGCTTCGCCGCTCCGTGGTCGAACATATTCTGACTGACAAGAGGTTTGCGTCGCCTTTTTGGAAACACTGACGTCCGTCTAGACAAGACTACTGTAGCCCATAATAGTTTTCTATCTGTAATTATTCAGGCTTTCATTCAGGGATTGAGCAGCATTTCTGTTGAAGCCTCCAACGAGCAACCAAAATTAAATGTCAAGTAGGCAACAAAATATAACCCCAGTCTACTTGTTTTTCGACATTTTAATGAATATTTGTTACATATTGTGTCTTTAAGTGACTCTTTGTTTGGACAATCTCTGGAACTACTCACCGTCCGTGTCTCTTGGTTGTTCCTGTCCTTTTTCCTTCCGTCCTTTTTCTTCCTGCTCGTCCTGATGCGTGTCCAATACTCCCAACCTCCCTTGTGCATTTGGTGGGTCTCCGTGCTCCCTGTCCGTGTGTCTGCTGTGTCCCTGGTGTTCCCGTGGGCTCCTGGTTGTTCCTGCTGGTTTTCTGTTGTGCTGGCTACCTGCTCGGAGTTATTTCTGTCTGTCCCTGCCCTTTGTTGTCCTCCCGTCACCTCATCTGGAAGTAACCTTTGTTTTTTCCTTTTATTGAAGTTTCTGCGTTGCAACTTCCAGCCTTTTGGTTTTTGTCTCCATTTGGATCCTGAAAAATTTAAAAACAAACATCTCTGCAAGGCCACGTTGTAAAAGTTGTTAAAGCACATGTCTGGGGAAACACTGTGAATTTCATACTACAAAGAAACGTACTTTGGGTCATACCCATGTGGTTCAGTGAGCTCAGACTGCTGAAGCTTCATAATTGATTCAGCTGGACTTTACACTTTTTAATATGAAATAAGGACTGTAGATTTCCGTCTTGTAAACATGTGTAGTCATGTTATGAAAGGGATCCGTTTCTGACCAGTATGAATAGGAGGATTTATTGCAGCAACCATTATCTTTCAATGTACACGTAGACATAAGAGTATGAGATAGATCCCTGAAAAATTCATCACATATCCTTTAAGCACAGCGGCACGTCAGGATAAATCTCATCCTCCCCTGCGCCTTCCCACTTACCACAGGTGTAATTTTCCGAGGAGACAAGGAGACATGTCATCCCCAATATTTCATATGGATAATTTATCCTCCTCAATTAACTCTATAGAGGCTCCATGACCATCTCTCCTCTGCTTCGATGGAAGAGAAACTGACAGAAAGACGTGCTTCAAAGTCAAAGTGGACTTTATCATTCAGGCCATGCAGCGAGGAGAGCACGGTTCGATTCTGAGAACAGCAGCCCAGCCGCACAGTGAACTAAAGGTTAGGTCCAGGTGATAGTCAGAAGCAACACTTATGGTAATGCACAACAATAATTATTATGATTTAAAAAAGGGAATAAAAATCTTTGATGGTTTGTAGCAGATGTAGCTCCAGTTTCTTTGACCTGTGATGTTACAAAGGAGTTGATGATGAATTGTGTTGTTTTGCTCTGTTGATGGATGTTTTGTGAAGGAAACTGGAAAGACGCTTCTGTGCAACACTTGTAAACCTTCGGAGGAAATGTGCCGAGAAGAGCAGCACAAATACGTCTGACATATTGAAAGTTAAACACTTGTTCACTCATCGATCTTTTTGTTGTGTGTGTGTGTGTGTGTCTCTCCCCGTGAGTGCGGATTCCTTTGTGTCCCTCTTCCCGGAGCCAAAGGCATTGAGAGTGATGCAGTGCACCGTGTCAGGCATCTGAAACTCCGGCTTGACGTCACTGCCCTTCACAGGGACATTAAGTGGCTCAGGGCCCTGGTTTTCTGCTGCTCGTGCAGACAGTAGACAGGTGGAAGCAAAACTGCAAGAGCACAGAAAGTGACTGTGCAAGAAGAAAGTAATGATCCAGCAACATAGGGGACAAGTTTCCCTGCTTGTGTTCCAGATGTCTCCAAAGCACTTGACCAGATTAACAACTGGAGATTGTTTGAGTTGATTGGCACAGATATATTTCGTGTACATTGGGGTAGTATGCTTTCTGATTTCTAACAATAGTGCTCTGGAGGGTAGCAGCTTGCAGCCCCTTGTTGTTTAGTATAAGTATAGACGATCTGAGTTGAGTCATCTCCATTAACCACCTGTTTCATGCAGTTGGCTTATAGTATATGAGCTGCCCCTCAGCAGAGGCACTTCACCAACGACTTTCTGTCTGGGAAGATTTTGATCATTTAATCGAAGCTATTTTTAGTGAGTCGTTTAGTGTGTCTTCTCTCCCTTGGTTGTGCCCTTATTGGACTAACACCGCTCATCAGATGGTATAATATAACTTTGCAATGTTGATTCCACTAACTATTTTAGTAATGTGATTACTTCCAGCCCTGCAGCTACGTGCAGGCCTCCTGGGAACAAACGCTTTACACATCACTTGATGTTTTTATAGTGTCTTATATTCAGTCTGTGCTGAAGTATTTTAATTTGTCTGCTATTTTATTAGGTCTTAGTCCTGTGTCCTATGTCCTTGTTAGTTTTCTCATTGGAACTACACAGTGACAGACCCACTAGTCTCATCTTGTGATGATAGTGCACGTTGATAATCACAGTTTCTGTTCATCATCATCTCATCTCGGTCATGAAAAGGTTTGTTGACGAACATATTAATTCATAGTTTTCATTAAAGAATAAACACGTTTTTGGAAATAAACCTTGAAATGGTATGTTATCCCCTGCTCCACTGCTGCTGGTTAAATTTGAATAACAGCCTGTTCTCAATTCACTGTTCAGGTCGGTATCTCATGTTCAGTGGCAGTATATGCAGTATATTACACACTTGAACTGTATCCCATTAAGAAGAATATAATTGTAGTAGCCAGAGCAGTTCCCAGTGGATGTCTCCGCCAAAGCTGGAATGAAATTATGCCCTTTCCTTTAATAAGCTTTCCTCCAGCTCTCCGCTGCACAAATGGACCTGGAACCTTTTGAGTCTGCTGAGAACTGTGTCCCAAATTATGTGTCTGGCAGCTTTAGGAGTTGATGAAAATTTTTCCTCCCAACCTTCAGACAGAAATCTCCCCCAGGATCAGCGTGTCCTTGCACCTGCTGAACACAGGGGGAGCCTGGGTCGGGTCAATGATCTGTCTCCTCATCCGGAAGCACCAAAAACATTTTTGACATTGACGTTCCCCAACACGAGTCCAAACTCTCTCTGAACACCACTTTGTAGCTCACAACCTTTATTCTGAAGTCTCTTCTTCTCAAACAGGCTATAAAGATCCACTCTCGCAGCTGGACAGCTTCATTCAACATTCATGTTCGCCAGCAGGTTCCTCGGTTGCCATGGTAAATTATTTGTTGGCCATAAAAACAATCTTTCATCTTATAAAGTTGCTGCAAACAAGTGACAACAGCAACATTGAGGTGTCGGGACGCTTGAATGTAAAACACGTAACTTTCGGCCTCTCAATCGAAACAATAACCACCGAACCTAGTTTGAGGACTTTGTGAAGCAGCCTGATGAAAATCTGCCTGACGCAACTCAGACGCAAAACATGTTCATGGGTGAGATACATTTTATTCTCATTACATCACAATGAATAATCCTGAACCATTACGACCAATACAAACAGGGGACGGAACAGCCAACTGTCTAACTGGTGTCAGTGGGTTTTCCTTACAGCAGAGACGCACAAAGCCACGGATAAAGCAGAAGCAACACAATTAAAAGGCGACAAAAATTAAACATCCCATTGAATAAATTTGGGGATTTTACTGAGTTTGCATAAAGTAAGTACACATAATAAAGAATTGTTACATGTTACATCTTTAAGACCTTGTTGGATGTTAACAGAAACATTTGACTGTGGACGAAGCCATTGACATGTTTGGAATTTGATGCGTTCAAGTGACACACATGTTGTCAAATGGACAAAGTTCAATATTTTCTCTCTTTTTACTGCACAAAGATTCTCTCTGTTTGTTTACCTGCTATTGAGCATTGGAGTGGAGAAGGTAGTACACTGTTATTTGACATTATCAATGAATTGTGACAGAAATGCCCATCACTCACTCCCAAAGTTCAGGATGATGTCTTCAAGATTCCCCCAAGAAATCAAATTTACACCCATAACTACATGTCCTGACAGTCTCATGGTTGTAGCGCTGGTCATTATCCACGACGTCGACAATTCCCCAATCTCTCTCCTCCCATCATTTATTTTCCTCTCTCTACTGTTGTCTATCCTATACAAGCAAATAAATCCCCCTCTGCCAAAAACAATTAAAAAAAGGAGACAATTACACAGCGATGAGAGAAGCAGCAAATGCCGACATATGGCAGGTTTATCATTATTTTACTACATAAAACACAACATCACAAACTCAATGAAAAAAAGCAAGGATTTTATCCAGTAATTAGTCGACTTTTTACCTTTTATGCTACAAAATACTTCATTTTTATTGTTAAATGACTTCGACATTCTAAGTCTCTGTTAACTTTGATTAACAGACAAATAGTCGCAGCAGACTCACCAACAACATTTCATCATTTCATGCCCTTGACCTCTAAGAGAGGAGCACAACAAGGTAACAGTTAAAAAAACCACTGGGCGGAAAAGAACATTTTCTGTTTTGAGGGCTCACAGGTGGAGTCCAGCGAGGGACTGGGACTCGAGCGATCGACCCACAGAGGAACTGCACGGTGGGTCGGGCACCTTCAGAAGCTAATGGCTCCACAGAGTCAGCCCGTGTGAAGCCTGCTGAAAAATTCAAAATGTGCCAAAACAAAATATCACTCCGAGCTGGGAACGTTGGTAAAATGGAGGAGTGCTGAAGAGAGGGCAAGTGGGACTGTGAGTGTGTGTGTGAGGGCAGGCGTGTGGGTGTATGACTGCGTGAACACGTCGAGGAGCTGATCCTATCGCACTCTTTGTCAGCTCCTGTTGTGTTTTTCTTTATAAACCCGTGAGCGAGGAGACTTATGCTGCCCAAACACTTTTTAACCCCCCGTCCACCTCGTTCACACACTCGTCCGTCTCATCTCTTTCTGCATTTCCCCCTTTTCTCACATCATTAGTCTCTTTGTGTGTCTCCTTGTTCTCTCCCAGGAGCTCACCGAGGATTTAGGCCTCCTCTCCTCCTAGACTCACCTACATCGTTTCATCCTGCTCCCTCCCTTCATCCTCATCCTCCTCCTCCTCCTCACTACCCCCTCTCTCTCTCTCTCTCTCTCCTCCTTGCTTAACCTGCTTCCTGAGCCCAAAAAATAAACCCACACACACACAAACACTCTCTGACACATTACACACTGTGCACTCGCATACAGAATCAAGCCCAAACCCATCTGCAGCCAGAAGCACAACATCTAATCCTTATGCTCGGGGAGGAGGGGGGTGGCGGGGGACCTTGCAATCATTCCTGCTCTCTTTCTGCCCTACCATTCATTTTCTTCTTTCTTCTCCTCCTCAATCATTGTCTCCATCTTTTTATTACGTGCCCTGCATCCCACTGGTATAGGAGCTGGTTTTGGAGGATGCACTGGAACCGCTTCCTCTCGTGAACCTTTTTTTTGTTTTATCTGTCCAGTTCGGTGGTTTGTCACTTATGTGCCGTGGAGATTGTTTGAAAGTTGACCTATTGATGTGCCCTCGGATAAACACTGGAACAAGCTGGTGTTGGTAGTGTCTTGTCGGGGGGGACCTGCAGCCCTGTGAGCTCTGCGTGGCACAGGACTGAAAGCCACTGGTCCTGAGGGGATGATGCCTGGTGATGCTGCGCTGGACGCTGCTGCCGCTCTGTGGCCTCGCACGTAAACTGCAACCCCTGCTTCAGTAATGACCGTTTGATTTTTTTGGAGGAGTTGCATCACAGCCCCCACAACACACACATACACACACGCACAGGCACACACACACACACACACACACACACACGACCATCACCCACCACCTCCACCTCCCCTCTCCATCTACCCCACCACCAACACAACCCCTCCTCTCTGGATTGGATAAATACTGCTGGAAGATATATAACGTGTTGCTATGGTGATCAGCTCGTGGGTTAGGTTTTTTTTTTTTTTTCTTGCTCCATGGCGTTTGTGGAAGACAGGGACATGCTGGTGCACAGGGAGCTCTGAAGATCTGGTGTGTGTGTGTTTGTGTGTGTGTGGTGTGTGTGTGTGTGTGTGTGTGTTGACGTTTGAGAGGAAAGGATGGAGGGAAGGGGGACGTGGGGGGACTCTTTGAAGAGGAGGAACACTCACAGAAACAGAGGAGACCCAAAAATAGGAGGCAATCTCTCAGACATTGTGTTTCCATGCACGCCACGCACTGCTCACCTGCCGTGGCCCATGTGCACAGAACTAAGCGCCCTGACGAGCAGCTGTCTCTGGGGAGTGTTTAACCTCTCTTCCTCCTCCTCCTCTCCTCCTTCCCACTCTCCTCCGCCACCTCTCCATCTCCCACCCGTGCTCTCCGGCTGCTCTATCTCTCTGGGGACACGTTCTCAGTCTGCCCGATTGGCTTCTGTTTATGTGCATGCGCTAATGTGTTAATGTGTGTGTGTGTGCGTGAGTGTATAAGCACGCCCGTCCTCTATCAATTAGCGCAGGCTGGTGCAGCAATTACCATTAGCCATTGTGTTTACGCTGTGTACGTCGGCGCACATCCGCACATGCACACCAGGGACAACTAGTGCATCACTGATCGCCAGCTGTCTGCCATTGAAGACTCCCTAATGGTCAAGCCCACACAAACCCACTATGATGGAGCGGACGTGTGTGTGTGTGTGTGTGTCTCTGCAAAGGTTCACAAGACACCACCAACTCTCTTTCAGACCAGACGGCATCCTAGGAGACACCTATATGTGTGTGTTTATGTGTGTGTGTGTGTGTGTGTGTGTGTGTGTGTGTGTGTGTGTGTGTGTGTGTGTGTGAGAGAGAGAGGCTGATATCAGCGCAGCCCAGATGGCCATCTTCGAGGGGTTTTCTGGAACATTCAGACACTTGTTGCTTCTCGTTATCTCTCTCTCTCCCTCTCTCTCTCTCTCTCTCTCTCTCTCTCTCTCTCTCTCTCTCTCTCTCTCACACACACACACACACACACACACACACACACACACACACACGCACACAGTGCTTCTTTTGAAGTGTGAAACAGCTTGCGGTCAGCTCTGCTCCTCTTCCATGGTTCCATCAAATAGCAGCCTTTAGAGCCTTCAGATACATGATGA
The DNA here is from genome assembly GCF_022539355.2 of Hippoglossus stenolepis. Lineage (NCBI taxonomy): Eukaryota > Metazoa > Chordata > Actinopteri > Pleuronectiformes > Pleuronectidae > Hippoglossus > Hippoglossus stenolepis. The sequence continues at coordinate 24,761,965 of NC_061484.1, forward strand.
AACAAAAACAACTATGCAGTGTTAGCAGGGGGAAGAAGGAGCAGAGACATCCTCTCTTTGTCCTCCACCGCACTGATGGACCGGCAGAGTCAGGGGATCTAATGGTGGCGTTTACTTTCCCATAAAGTGTGAGGTCAAGTGTGTGTGTCTGTTGTTGGCACATGGTGTCTGTAGATCTAGAGGTTCTTTGGCAGTGATTTAGTGAAGACAGACAGCAGGGTTTTATAGGTACTGAGAGCAGGTGTGAGACCCTGTGTGTGTGTGTGTGTGTGTGTGTGTGTGTGTGTGTGTCTGTGTGTGTGTGTGTGTGTGTGTGTGTGTGTTTCCTGGCACTGAGGTCAAACCTGCTGTCAGATCAGAGGGAGACATGGAACCAAAGACTCCTACTAAAGACGTTGTTGTCTCATTTTAGGGACTGTGTGAAAGTTAGTTTAACGGATCAGAAAGGGGGGCAAATATCAAAATCATCTAATTAATAACTAGTTACAGTGTGATTCAGTGAGGTTTGTAAGTTTGTCGCAGTCGTGGTGGTTGTGGCCGATTTGGACGATAGATTTGGAAAAAGATCAAATCATTTCATTCTTTTGATGAATCATTTTTTATTCAAATTTAAGGAAAAAAAATTTTCCTGTGCTTGTGATCTTGGTTTCCAGGATTGGTCATTGAAATCTGTACATTTGAAGACTGAAGACAAGAGGACATGACTCAGAATATATACACTTCATGATGTTAACAGATGTTAATGCAAAGGTGACCTCATTATCAGTTGTGTGACTAACACAAGGTAACTGCTGAAAGGCCACACATTAAATCAGTAGTTATTACAGTTTATGCTTCTCTGTTACCCCTAATTAGTTTTGACTTGTTACCCTCTGATATTTTATATAATTGTTATATAATCTTGATTTGTCCTTCAGCAAATCTGTGGAATTAATACTTAGCTAAATTAATCTTCTACATTTTGGAAGCATAAATATACTTGGATTGACAGAAAAACGAATTATGGAATTAAGAATCGACTGGAAAAAAATCTCATTAACAAGCACAAAGCAAAGAAATGATTCTGTTGGGAACAAAAATGGGCTTTAACAAAAAAAAAGAAAAAAGAAGCAAATCTCTGGTTGGACTGAAGAAAGACTGAAGAAAGACAGTCTGGAGTTACAGAGGACGTTCCACCATCAACAGGCTGACAACTACTGCTGTGTCCGTAATCCCTGAACTTCTGTCCATTGGGCCTGCAGTGAAACTTTCTGAGAAACAGTCAAGCAGTCAGTTCCTCCATGTGAGGAACAGAGTGTGTGTTCCACATGTGCATTTAAAATCAACTTCCAACATCTGAAATTCTCTTCCTGCTGCCTCGATATTCTGTCAACTGGCTTTTTTCAAACATGTTCCTCATTGCACGGCATCAGATCTTCCAAAGATTGTCAAAACTTCTCTCATTTTTTATTCAGGTGTTGTGCTCCCACAGGCTCTGAAAACTTTAAAAAGGTTTTTTAAGGTTAAAATCAGTTTTCAAACTGATTACAAGTTCGATTAGATTAGGAATAGAGTTTGTTTAGAGGTCTCTTTAAAAAGTTGATCCAACAGCTGCAGTTAGATTCCGAAGCAAGTCCTGACAAAGACGAACAAAGAGAATCGCATCACTTCAGTTGTCGGATCTTTACACTGAAGTAAAATAAATTAGGTTTTTCTGATTTGCTGCCATCCAGACCCCCCCAGGTCGTCTGGGACGGGTCTTCTTTCAGTCTGAGGACAGAACTCCCAGTTCTTTTAAATCAAGGCTGACTACCTCTCTATCTTTTATTCAATCATCATCAATGTCTTTTGAACTTTAGATTTTTTTGTTTGACTTCTATTAGAATTTCTATCTAAATGTTTTTTTGTGTGTCATCTTATGTAAGGCACTTTGAATTGACTTGCTACTTAAATGTGCTTCCACATGTTTAAAACCAATATTTGAATGGAACAGTACTTATTTTATATGATCAATATTTGATTATCATTCTATTATTGTGGCATTTCAGGTCCCTGTGTGTGTGTGTGTTTAGCTAAGAAGATACAACGCAGTCTGTGTCGCCCTCATGTGTTGGAAAAGGTAAACTACACATTGTTCTCAGAATTGGAGTTTGTTGACAACCTTCACTGTGAAGCATAAACAGTGATAAACACACGTTCTCCTTTTAGCAGATCCCTTGTTCTCCTGCTTTTGGAGAATTATGACAGACGGTTTCTTTCAAGGGGAGAAATGAAAGAACTAAAAGGAACAATGCACTCGGAGCGAGGTTAATCATAGACATGGTTTTCTCAGCAGCCATTTTGACATGAGGTGAGTACAGTCAGCTAATCACATCAATAAAGGTTTTCCTCCTATAGAACAGAACCTTGATTAATGTCATTTCAAACCACTCTTTACCTAATACATTTAATTTCAAAATGGCTGCTGTTAAAGTTCTACAGTAGAACATGGAATCCAACAAACGGGAAACCAGACAACTTAGTTAAACTCTTTATTTTCTTTAATGTCAGAATTGTTATTGTACATGGACATCCCAATGGATTTGCACTTCTTTTTACAATATGTACCACATATAACAGCACCTACATGTTATTTACACACATTACACAAGATTGTATCACAAAGCAGTGTGTGAAACTAGCAAAAAACAAGTGGCCCTAGCCTCGTCGAACCATCACACCCAATAGTCCATGAACTGGCGAGACAAAATAAAGTATCACAGCCGTTGGCCCCCTGTAATTTAACAGGTAACTTCTGTTTAAAGCTGAAATCACAAGTGTCAAAGTGTCGCTTCTGAAGTACAAGAGACAGAATGATAACAAAGCATCTGTTTGGGTTCTTATCAGTGGGACAAATGTAAACATGTCGGTAAAATGCAAGATTTGAAACACTGATACTCGTCTTTATGCAAAAGTCCAATGCTGACAGGGAAACTAAATGTTTCGGTATTTGGAAACTAAATACAAAAACTTAAATACGATTTGGGACAATGGTTCTTTAGCAAAGAAAACTGTTGAAAATAAATCTTGCTTACTCTCGTCATCCCACCATTCAAGTGGCGAACTTACAGTTAGCGATGGTCACCGCTACCTGTGTGAATCGGACTGACCTGCTTTGTGATAAAACCCTGGTTTGGGCTGCAAAGAGCAACTAAAGAAAAAAAGGATGAATTTAAGTAAAACAGAAAATTGGGTCAAGTGGGTGCTGATGCAGAACCCTGCATCCACAAGCGCACACACATACTCAAACACACACACTCACTGTTGCACAACAACCAGAGATACTGTAGCAGCTTTCTCAAAGGCAAAGACGAGTACAACACAGTAAGTGGCAGTTCTGCTGTCAGATATGCAAAAAACACAAAGCAGCAGCAGAATGAGAAACACGCTGACAGGCGTTTGAGTGGAGCCACACAGCAGGGACGCTCAGCCCCATGGAGCCCGAGGTTCAGTCCAGCCTGGTCTGGCCAGCACTCCACAGAGGAGGAGGAAGTACATTTGAGGGCGGAGGGGAAGAGGACAGCAAACAGAAGGCTACAGCCCGGATCATCTGATAGTTGGATGTGAAGCACAAAGGAACCCGGCCATAAACAATGTCTAAATGCAACATTCTGCAGTTTAAGGATTTCAAGAGTGACGTGTGCTCGCTTCTGTTTTAGGTCTACGGTGGGAAACCCAACAAAAAGGAAAGAAACATACTCTCATAAAGACTACAACCCAAACATGGAGGATGTCTGAGACAACAGGTGTCAGGTGGTGGGAAACAAAGAAGGGGAGAACTATGTGGGTTGGTAATAAGGAAGGTTTTCTTTATTTGTAGCATTGCAACTAAGATGAATAGGAGGAAGATTTCAATGGTTGGCCAAGGCATCAGTCCTCATCAGCTGTCCAGTCGGCCACCGAGGAGAGGACAGAGGAGGGATTAGTGGTGTAGGAAAAGTTCAGAGCATCCTGTTACGTTTATGAGTGGGTGAGTCTGTGATGACGTCACTACAGGGGGCAGGGCCGCGTTTGCGATTGGCCGTGGAATCCAAATGAAGCGCCATCTCCTCAGCGATGAAGGTGTTGAGGTCCACGTCATGAAGGCCGTTCCTACGACGGCTGAGGGACTGGGCAGGATGGGTTGGGGAACCAGGAGGACCCGAGCGCACAGAAATGCTTGCCATGGCCCCGCTAAGACCTGGAAAGACAAAAAAATGGATAAGGCTACAGCATACAGTAATGCAATCCAGCATCACATCATTCTAATGAAACAGATGCAAACTGAACAAAGCCTCTTGACTTACCGTGCAGTGCAATGGCCTCTCTGAAGGGCTGCAGGTCGGTCTCCACAGAGCTGCCTGTCTCAGGGGGCGCTGGTCGGCTTGCAGAAACCATGGCAACCCTAGGTGGGGCCCGCGCTGTTCTTGGAGGTGGAACTTTGCCACACAGGAAGCTGATGAGATCCTCTCGCCTGATAGTTCTTCTGCGTTTCTTTACCCATGCAATAACCTCCTTATTTCTGCGCTGGTAGCCTAAGTGTATGCCCAGGTCATAGCTTCTCTGACGGGCCTCCATACTCTCTGATGACAGACAAGGACAAATGTTGTTAGGGAAATCTGAAGTCATTTAAATACATCGATTCAGGACTTGAAAAATAACGAGGAAACTGTTACTTGCCTTTGTACAGGTTAGTGACAGCTGTGGCTGCGTTCTGGAAGGGCACCCAGAGGGAGAGGCCTTGCTGCTGACAAACTCTGTCTGTAAATGAGATGCAAAGAGTTTAATTACGGAAACTTTAAAATGCCAACGCTGCTGCATAAAGACCAAGCTCCTCCTGCAAAACTCACATTTCCCCCTCTAGAGAAATTCCAGCAAAAACAGTCTAACACTGACTGATACGACCCACAAACGTGTTTAGGAGACAAGTAATTGGGATATAATTCCCAGGGCTACTTTAAGTCTTATTATACAAATTAGTTCATAGGCCTAACAATAACAGTGTAATTATAGAAAAAAGTGACAAGTGATTTGAGCAAGTCTGTACCAATCCGTGTAAAAATAACTGCAATGGTGTTCTAAGGGAAGCAGTATATAAACAGTATAAATAAAGAGCTGGTGACTTCAGCCTTTGTTTAACAACAAAAACATGTATGTTTATAATAGGTGAAGGCCTGAGCTGCACTGTTTAAACCCTGACTGCAGTTATTTACACCCAACCTGCAGGAGCTGGCTATATGGTTCATCTGGAAGTGACTCACTCAGTGGTATATAATTTTAAGAAGCTATTCTAAACATACAGTGGCGGGGGGGGGGGGTGGATGGGAGTTTGGAAGCTGAAGCATCTCACTGATCAAGCTTTCCAGACTAAGTGGAGGAAGCAGTAAAACAATAATGCAAAGGATGATGCAACCGTGGAGTCAAATAGAATCTGCCTGGAAAGAATGAAAACAAAAACAGCCCTGGACATGTTCCTCTCTTTTACCCAAATTAAAGTCTGCGTGTCGATGTTTACTTCCCATTTCAATATGAGCCAATAGCAGAAGTCGATTGAACAATTTCCTCAGTGTCACGGTAAAACAGCTGATTGGAGACTTAAAGAAGACAACACTCAAAGATAACCATCTCGCCATTTTGTTCTGGATATTGCCCACACAGCTGTAAACCGTGTTAAGTCTATTGGATTACGTGTTGGTACAAAATGGTCTGTGTCAATAAGTCATCAACATCCCGGTTCTGCACCGCAAAGAACTATCGCTGCATTTCGGTCGTCAACAGTCGAGTTGTTTTCAGTCGGAGGAACTCCTCCCTTTGTATCGCCATTTTGACTGAGCTGGGTAACTGTTAACGGGTGGACTAAACATTTTTAGTGTGAGTCAAAGGACCAGTATGTGCTGGAAACAATGATCCCACACACAGGCACCGGTGGGGGGGTTTAGAGAGCCCGTGTTCGAGAGCCTCTGAGCGGGGCTGCTTGTCAATCTGTTCTATCCCTGGAGGTCTCCCCTGTCAGCTCCAGGCCACCGGGAACCAAAATCCAGCCCCGAATATCCCTCAGTCTGACACGGTCACCGGCTGCTAGCCCTCGCTGCTGGTTGACGTTAGCTCCGGTGAACTAGCTACGGAGCCCGGGTCACAACATGGAGGAATTAACAAACACGTGAACTCGTGAATTGGATGCACGATTTATTGGAGGGTATAAATGTAGGTGTCACCCAACACAGCCGGGCACTAGCATCGCTGTGGGGGAAACAGCTGCTAGGAGCTAACACCGTTAGCCTAGCCGGTGCCCTTTGTGTCTCTGTGGCCGGCGGTGTCGCTAGCTAGCGGGATTAGCGTTCATTAGCGTTAGCCCTGACAGTTAGCTTGGGTACGGACCTTTGTAGAGCTGCGCTACGGCGGTGGCCGAGTTCTGGAACAGGTGCCACAGCTTCTGTTGACTCTGTTCCGACTCCTCCTCGGTCGGCTCGCTCTGTTCGGCCTCGGTCAGGCACTGTCGCTCCCACTTGGAGAACCAGTGCTCGGGGCCGTGCTCCTGGATCTCCCCCTCCTCCTTCCTCTCCTCCATGGCTAAGGCGCTAGGCGTTAGCCGGTTAGCTCCTGGAGCTAGCCCCTCGGTGCGGTGTGCTGGATGGTTCGGAATCCGGGGAGGGGGGGGGGTCGGCTCACCGTCGTCCTTGTGCGCGCTGTTAGGGAAACACGTTAGAACGTCGCTAGCGGCGCGGGGGAAAGTGAGACGGCGGTTAGAGCCACATTGTTCGATTCTTCCACGAAGCCCGTCCGAAGCTCAGCGTGAAACAAACCGAACAAGCGACCGCGATGACAACATCTAAAGGGCTCCGCTGCCGGACACGCCCCGCTCGTCGCTGCACAGACCGGGGATTGGCCGGAAATACTTTTTATGGGCGGTCCCCCTGTGCAAACCACGAGGCCTGATTGGCGGGTGGCGAGAGAGAGAAAAGGTCAAGAGAAAAACAGCGTTGATCCCGCCCACTAATGCGCGTGCGTTTGTGTCCGTGTTCCGGTAATTATACCTTTGTGAGGACCATATAAAGCATATGTCCTTACAAAGTGAGGACATTTTGGAAAGTGAGGACATTTCGACCCGTCCTCACAAATTCAAAGGGCTGTTTCAGGGTTAAGACTTGATTTTAGGGTTATAATTAGGTTTAGGTTTAGGTTTAGTTTAGTTTAGTTTAGTTTAGGTTAGGTTAGGTTAGGTTAGGTTAGGTTAGGTTTAGGTTTAGGGTTAGAATTAGAATTAGGTTTAGGTTATAATTAGGTTAGGGTTAGGTATAGTTTAGGGTTAGAATCCAGTTTAGGTTAGGGTTAGGTATAGTTTAGGGTTAGAATCCGGTTTAGGTTAGGGTTAGGTCTAGATTAGGGTTAAGCATCTTTGGATGGTTAAATTCTAGGGAATGTATTATGTCAATGTGTGTCCTCACTAAAATAGAAGTACACTCATGTGTGTGTTACTCATGTTGTGGGGACCTTAATCTGTTTACACATTCACATTATGGGGACTTGTCTTCCTTATGGGGAGAAAAAGTAAGTCCCCGTAACGTGATTATTGAATTTTAAGGTGGAGACATGTTTTAGGTTAAGGTTAAGGTTAGGCAAGTAGTTATCATGGTTAAGTTTAGAGTAAATCTCCTGGAAATCAATGTAAGTGAATGTAATGTCCTCTGAAGTCACGCAAACACAGTCTCTCTCTCTCTGTGTGTGTGTGTGTGTGTGTGTGTGTGTGTGTGTGTGTGTGTGTGTGTGTGTGTGTGTGTGTGTGTGTGTGTGTGTGTGTGTGTGTGTGTGTGTGTGTGTGTGTGTGTGTGTGTGTGTGTGTGCATTCTATCCAGAAGGGGGCAGCCTGATCATGGAAATATTACCCATGATTCTATGTGGCCAAAAGTATAAAGACAACCCTGTCTGCAATCATTGGTAAAGGAAGCTTGGAAACATTTAACTAAAGTAAAAGTATATATACTCAATAAAAGTACTCCATTAACTTTTATACTTGATTAAAAGTAAGTAAGTACTTTATTTTAAACATGCTTAAAGTATTAAAAGTAAAAGCACTTGATGGGTGTAGTCTTTTCCCTAATGCAACGGTCTACAACATCATGAACTGTGGCCACAGTAAATTCTGTCTAATACAAGAATAATACAGACATATTAATAAATGGCTGAGTCTCGGTGGTGGCTTCCTCTGAATCAATTTAAGATGTAAAGAGTACAAGTGCAAAGTACCTAAAAGTTATAAAGTAAACTATGGATGCATGCAAAATCCAACTACTTATGTACAGTAAAAAAGTAAATGTTCTTTGTTAAATACCACCAAGTAAAAGTAAAAGTATCAACAAAACAACATAAATTCCAATCTTACAAGTAAAAGTTCTGAATGCATATTTTTCCAAAAGGAAAATAAAGAAGTTATCATCTAAATTAACTTAAAATATAAAAATAAATGTACTTGTTTTGCAGAATTTCAGCCCCTGTGATTGATATGTAACTATATGTTACATTATAGATGCTGATGCATCTCGCAAGCGTGGTTTCATAGAGCTGCTTTTAACGTGGACCCCTTCAAGAGGTGGTGAAATATTGAATGGGGGAAAAAAGAACAAAAAGAATACTCACACACAATGTTCTACGTTTTCAGACTTTTCTCTAATCTTTGTTTTTCTTTGTTAAATAAAGGACAGTTTTATCTCTTTGGGCGTCAAACAGTTGTTAAAGTTGTCCAAGAAGTTAAGACGGGAAGTGTCTCTGGAACTGACAACATCTCAGACATCTGAAACATCACAGGGAGATGTAAGTGGATCACAACAGATATGGTTTTGATGTCAAATTTAAATCTCAAAACGAAATTGTAAACATAGATGTCAAATGTAGAAAGTACATTACTGTGAAAGTGTGAAAGGGCATAAAATGGAAATACTCAAGTGAAATACAAAATAAGTCAAAAGTGTACTCAAGTAAAGTACATGTGTAAATGAACTAATATGTTAAATTTAATTACTCTGTAAAGTACATCCCCTTTGTGTATTTTGGTCTGAAGTAGTTTTTTCATTGTTTGTTTTCAATTAAAGAATACACAGTTTTTGCTTAACATTGGCCACTAGAGCCAAGTTTTTAAACTGAACATGTATTGATGATGTCTGAATGGAGAACACATGAGCAGCAGTCATTTACACACAATGTAAACACTGTCATCTGTTATCTTCATCATCACAACCCGTAGTTATGTATTTATTGTTGTAATTTAGATTTTGGGGACAAAGTTCAATGTCACACTATCTTTCTGACACCAGTCATAAGTCTCTGGGTGACAGATCGAGGGAGTCCAAAGATCTGATGATTTACAACAGAGACACTGAGGGCAAGCTCTCTCTCTCTCTCACACATGTCTGTCTCTCTGTCAGACTGTGTCTCTCTTTGATTCTTCCTTTCTTTCTCTCTGTTGGTGAAATTCCTGTTTTTCAACAATGTCTGAGGGAAAGGAGGATTTTCACAGCGTTGAGGAGCATTTCCAGGAACGAGGGCCAACTGTCACGTTCAGCAACTTGCACTACTGTGTCCAGGAGATGAGATTCTGCCGCAAGATAGGTCCTGAAAAATACATCCTCAAAGATGTGAGGTAGGACATGATAGCTCCCAGTGAGCATGTACATAGATGCACCATAATATAAAGTGTGTTATCACAAAAAGGTGACTGTAAATGCTCTACAGCTGCTTGTTGACCATCACACTCAAGGTGCTTTTCCTTTGCTTTCTGTTTTTATGTATAGTATAAATATGACAGACAACTTTGAACTATATTACCATTGTGGTTTTGTACATAGCATGTTGATCATTAGGCTTTGAGTCTACAATATTTCATGTTTTAAAGGAGCTCCTGTCAAAATATTGACTTTACTTCGTATTTATTTTGCAGTGGCATCATGAGACCTGGGATGAATGCTATCATGGGTGCGACAGGAAGTGGTAAAACATCGTAAGGAAAATGTTCTCACTCACGCAAACACAATATGTCTCACAATCATAGACAGCTAAATGAATCTCCTTTTCCTCATCAGACTTCTGGATGTAATAGCAGGAAGAAAAAACCCTGCCGGACTGCGTCAAGGAAGCGTCTTGGTGGATGGAAAACCCGTCACGTCTGAACTCCGGCTCTGCTCTGCCTATGTGGTCCAGGTGCACATATATAAACACACACACACCTTTTATGTTGCTGTGGATTGTTACTGACTGGTTTGTGTGTACGTTGTGCTTGTGTCTGCAGGATGACATCCTGATGGGCACTCTGAGTGTGAAGGAGAATCTGTTGTTCAGTGCAAACCTCCGTCTCAACCCAAAGCACCACTCCACCACGGATAAATACAGCAGAGTAAACACCATAATACAAGACCTGGGCCTGACAGACTGTGCAAACACTAAGGTACAAACACAAGCTCATTTATTGTGCATTGCAGTAAATCAGTTTGTTAAATATTATTGTTTATTAGTTGAATATCAGTGATGGTACTTGTTTTATTTTGGAGCCGAGGACAAGGTGGAGAACCTCTCTTCAATGTTGAGGGTCTACCGCACAATTTAAGATGCCAGCCACCAGTTGGCAGTATGTTATCTAATATGATATTCTTGAATTAGGTTGCATTATAATAATTACCAGAACTCGGTAGATCTCATACCTCTGCTAAGACCCAACACTCTCCTTAAATTCAACCAAGCTGCACCACATTTTACACACTCATAAATATCAGTCACATAAATATGCCTTATTTCTTTCATTAAGCTCCATTAATGATCATCTGGAAAATTTATGAAAAACGTTCCATCCCACAATGTTAAAGAAAGTGAAAAATACTTCCTGGATCTGCCCATTTTTCTAGATCTGCTCCAAAATGTTATGCGTTCTTTCTTATAACCTCCTCGGCAGCTTTAGTTAAGAGTATCTATTTATTTACTGGATGATGTGTTTCTTGTGTGTGTGTCCAGATCGGGACCGAGTTTATTCGCGGTATATCAGGAGGTGAGAAGAAGAGGTGCAGCATCGGGATGGAGCTCATCACTTCTCCTTCTCTGCTGTTTCTGGATGAACCGACCACAGGACTGGATTCCAACACTGCAAACTGTATCATCAGTCTGCTGCACAAGTACTTGTATTAATAACATAACACAATAACTAATTAATCACACGGTAGACACATAAAATATAAATTACATCAGGAGCTTGTAATGCTGCGAGAGATGGTGGGTCAAACAGCGGGCATGGTTCTGTTTACTGTCTACTGAGATTAACATTAACTGTGGTTGGAGCAGCCATTATTGATGATCTCCGAGCACCTTCCCTTTCTTCTGCCATCTCTGTGTTGTTAACGATATGTGAGCATGAATGTGATTTTTTTTAAACATGTGTCCAGGCTGTCCAGGAGAGGTAAGACTGTGATCTTCTCCATCCACCAGCCACGCTTCTCCATCTTCAGGCAGTTTGACCACTTGACTCTGATGCATAAAGGGGAGGTGGTGTATGCAGGAGCAACAGATCACGCACTGGACTACTTCACAGACCTTGGTACATATGTGTTTTGATATAATTTTATATAATGGTCATTAAAAAGATAAGGATGTTGTATTGCCATATGAAATGCTGTTTTATACATAATGTTCTACTGCCTTACTATGAAGGTCTAGATCGTGAACTACTGTTCTATGTACACTATCAAATACCATGTTGTATGCTCTTAAAGACACTTACTGCAGTTGTGCACATGTTGGATGCTGTGTGTGTGTTTTTGTACAGGTTATCAAATTGAGGCCTTCAACAATCCTGCCGATTTCTTCATGGACGTCACAAATGGAGAGGCAGTCTCCACATCACAGTCACTCACTGCAGGTACACACACACACACGCTCACTCACACACACACACACACACACACACACACACACACACACACACACACACACACACAGTATGTATGTTTCTTGGGATACAAGTGTAGATATACTATGTGCATGTAGTCTATGTATAATCAAGCTAAATCTGGTTGGAAATGACATTTGTTAGATAGATTATATATAATCATTGTTTCAGCAGTATTTTGATAATAGTATTTTTAAATACGTAGCTGATTTTATAATATAACTTACTATAAAGACACTTGAAAGCCTTTGAAAGTGGTGCTTATGTATGAGTATGTTGGGAATATGCTGGGAAGAGATAATGACTGTTATAAAAAGAGAAGTTCATTTATCTCTGTCTTTATGTTCGGTCTTTCCACAGATGATAGTAAAAACCCATTGGCAGGAAAATATCGCCAGTCCCAACTCTGCCAGACGGTTCTTCAGGAGCTGGACCACGTAAATCAGAGCATGGGTGACGGGGTCAAAGGTCAAGAGGAGGTTCTCACCTACGTTACGTCTTTTCTCTATCAGGTCAGACAACTCTGGAATCCCAAAGAAACATTTCTTTGGGATTAAAGATCAAACAATAATAATATTTCTCACATTAAAAATTAAATAAAATAATTTGAATTATTTGAATAAATGCTGATAAAATTTTCTGATATTGAAATTGCTTTATGACGTTATTATGTTATTAAGTAATATCAACTCAACCTGCCAGACGTTATGTCATGGTGCCGAGCTGCCCGCAGAATGAACCCAGTTTATAATTTAAGTGTCATCATGACCATAAAAGATGTTTTCCTGTGTGTGTGTGTGTGTGTGTGTGTGTGTGTGTGTGTGTGTGTGTGTGTGTGTGTATGTGTGTGTGCGACAGATGCGTGTGGTGTGTGGCAGGACGGTCATGAACAGTCTAAGGAACCCTCAGACTTCTTATGCCCAGTTTGCCCTAAACATCTTTTTTGCGATTCTGGTGGGACTCATTTATTACCAAATGCCTCTGACGCTGCCTGAGGGTTTACAGAACAGGTACCAGGTTTAACCAGCACTAAGAAATCTATTTCCAACACAATGAAAATAAAAGCTCGATCAAATTTCAGAGGACCATTCTAGTTTTGCATGATATAGGCAGGAAAATGTGGTGAGACAGCAAACTGTGAATATCTCCACATTACAAAAGGCTGAAAGAATCGAATGAACTCCTAAGATAAGATGGAGATAAATGTCAAAGTGACTTTTAAGACAATGATGTGATGAATTCAATTTTAAAATGCAGTAAATGAGTGAGATAAGAAGCCACGATGTCAGGATGAGGAAACTACTTTTATGATGCTCTGGTTTATGGGCAGAATGACACAGGTCAGAAGTTGAATGGCCTTTGCTGACATTTTCTGCTGAATTGAAGATCATATAACTTGGTCTCACCCTCTGTCGTCAACAGGAGTGGAGCGTTCTTCTTCCTTATCATCAACATGGTGTTTGGGAACCTCTCCGCTGTCGAGCTCTTTATCAATGAGAGGGCGATCTTCATGTGAGTGTGTACAGATGTTTTGAAGGCATTAAATCTCTATTTTTAATTTCCCTTCATAGTGTAAGGCTGACATTACCATTTTTTATTCTTAAAAATAAATGCACAGAAAAAGACGAGATACAACAATGGTTCATTCCTCTGTTCATGGGATTTATTGACAAATAAAAAACATACATAATCAAACAGGTTACATCAGAGGCATTCATTTGTCTGTTTATTTCCCATTGTTTATATTTGTTCGTGTTTCTTCTTTGCAGTCACGAGAACTCCAGTGGCTATTATCGTACCTCTGTCTACTTCCTGTCTAAGATCTTTGCTGATCTTGTCCCCAACCGCATCATCCCCATCTTTGCGTTTTCAGCCATCGCCTACTATATGATGGGTAATTATTTATCTGTATACAAGCACGTGTATGCAGGTGTGTGTGGACCATATTACTGTACATCATCCAGATCAGAGACTGTAAATAAGGATGCGGTACGGGTGCGGCCATCTTGTGCTTCTGACACCCCGTTTTTTTGTAATCAAATAACTTTATTCAAACTAAACTTATTAGTGAAATTAACACTTGAACATACATCGGTGTGAAAATAACTACCTATAATGTATTTAACATGTACTTTGACGTCTTAGTTTGTTCCATGTCCTGTTTACTAACATGGAGGAGGTGGGGTTTATGACCTATACTGCAGCCAGCCATCAGGGGACGATCAGGCTTAGGCTTGACTTTATTCCAAGAGGATTCCAGTTTAGAGAAAGGAAAAATCTAGATGAATGCAGACTCCTCTGTCGTCTCATTTACACGTATCTTCTCCTCCAGGGTTGAAACCTGCCTTCGTGTCCTTCCTGTGTTTCGCTCTGACCATGTCTCTGGTCAGTCTGGCAGGAGTCAGCCTTGCTTTCCTCATCTCAGCAAGTGTTTCCTCCTTTGCCATGGCTAACATCCTGATTGCTCTACCCTTTGTCTTCATGATGGTGAGACAGAGACACACAGTTTAGACTCCATGCAACAATAACAATTAGGCTTATGAATATGGTGCTTTCATGAATATAGAGTATAGTTCTCTCCCTCATTCCCTGTTTGTTCTGCTGTTTCAGGTTTTCGGTGGGTTCCTTGTCAATCTCAACGCCATGCTGAGCTGGCTGTCCTGGCTGAAATGGCTCAGTATCTTCAGATACGGATTGAATGTAAGATGTGGAAGAGGAGGAGGGATTTTCGTTACGTGAATGAGATCAGTGGGACAGAGTTTAAAGCAACTCCCTGTCACTTTGCCTGAGAAACAGCGCCCTCTGCAGCCGCACGTGGTGAATAACTCTGTTGGGCTTCATGTCGGCATTAATGTCAAGTTCAGACCACAAGACTTTCAAAGTCGTAGAATCAGTGACTTCTGATCACCAGGAGAAAGGAAGAGGAAAGGATTCAATCCCCCCTTTTTAGTGGGTTGAAAAACAAACCTGCCTGTACCTGCTACTTTTGGTGTGAAAGAGGTAAATCAGCACTTCTCATAGGAGTTCATACACCTGCTGACTTGAACAGACGTTCAGGCCGAGGAGTGGGAATGAACGAGGAAACATTCTCCCTATTCCAAGTTAGTGAACCATCAAACTCAATTTGAAGCCGCTGTTTAAAGGTTAAAAAAAGTCAGTGTTGCTTTAACATGTCCTTATCTGGAGCGAGGAAGTTGTTCAGGCTCTTCTCTTCTCGTCTTTCATTTCTTCAGGCTGCGTTCATCATCGAATTGAAAGGACAGCTGTTCTACAACAACCAAACCATGTGAGTGTCATAACACAGTACAATACCCCCACCCCCCCACCCTCACACACACACACACACTGAGCTTCTGTTGTCTGTGCTGCAGCATCCCAGGCGAGGTGTTCCTGAAAAGCCAGGACATCGACTACTCTGTGTGGGGCTTCTGGCAGAACCAGGTGGCTCTGCTGGGAATCGTCACTGTCTGTATGTTTCTGGCCTACGTGCAGCTGCGACGCATCAACCGCTGGAAATGAAACCGGCGTCCAACTGTTGAAATGTATCCGTCAACCATGCACTACGTCTTTTTTCTATTTATTAAGCCGGGGGGAAAGATAGAAAGCTATTTGGTTTATGTGTGATCATTTAAAGTATTATTACAAATCATAATATCTGTTGAACATTACACATAATACTGTGTGTGTGTGTGTATGTGTGTGTAAACAAACACACGTGCTGTAACACCCGACCTCCAGGTGGATAAGCTGCAGATAAGCACACTTGGTCCATGCACGAGGGGACATGTCCAAGTCAAAGTCAAGCTCTTACAAAGCTACTTATAACGTGTGAGACATGAGCTACAGTCAAGAAAACAGTTAAACACTTTGAAGGGAATCTTTTTATTTATTTAAAAAAAAACGTTTTTCCCCCAGTTCTCCATGTGAAGAATAATAAATATAATATAAAACCATTTATTAAAGCCAGTAAATGATTTGTCATTGTATAATAACATTTTTTACAAGCATTACTGTATTATCACAAAGTAAAGAAGAACAGATGCTTTGACACCTGATTATAGAAGAATGAAAAATGTACAGAAAAGAATTAAAATCAACTTCTCAGTTTCCTCCTTGATTTACATTAGATTTAAGGTTGGAATATCTTCTTATTCCATGCTGTCATGATCATATATTATATGTATCATCTCCCACCTCTGCATTGAAGCTGCATGTGTTTACACTGGGTGACATCTTCAAACCCAGAACTTTCTAATCTCCACCAAGGAGGTTGTGTTTTTACCCATCTGTGTCAAGTTTAATTGTTTGGAGGTTTAATCCAAAGCTACTGAACTGACAAACTAAGTGGAGGGGTGAGGCTTTGGCCTGAGATGAACCCATTAAAGTTTGGTGCAGATGCTAATTAATGGGTGAATCCAGGAATGTATTATTATTTGCTTTATGAAAAACGAGAGTGACATACATTTTATTTGGATCTGCACCAAATTCCACACACATAGATATCAGACTCCTAAAATGATCCGGCTTCTTTCATTAACATCTATTAACTATTTCCTGAGAAATCAACAAAAACTATCTCACAACTTTAAAGAAAGTGAAAGCACTTCCTTGATCTGTCCCCTGATCCAATATTAAATTGAATGGCGTCTTCCCTGAATCCCATTGCATCATTCCACCAAGTTTTGCAGAAGTAATAAGTCTAAAAAAATGTCTACTATGTGAACAAGTCAATCATGTGTAGGACTGTTCAGCTTTGGCTGAGGTTTATGCACTCAACTACTTATAGCTGCATCATTCCATCAAATAGAAGTATTCTAGATATATCACAGTTTTGCCCTTAGGTTTCCATCTGAAGAGACATTAAACAGAGCAGTCGACATCTTCAGGTTCTGTGATATGTCTGAGTCTCCACCACATTATCAACACAGTCAGTTTTCTGTGCTGGTGAATTACACGTCGTCTCTATACAAAGAATCTGCCTCCACTTGGATACAGATTTTAAAAAGTGAAATTACAGCTGAAAAATTAAAATTATGTGACCAACTAGAAAAATAGCTTCAATTGGTCACACACAAATAAATAAAGTTTGTTCAACTTAAAGTAAAAAAAGTTATACTAACACAATTGCTAACTTTAGTTTGAAAACACTTAATTTGTGTGTTAGCAGCTGAAGTATTATCTTAAGTTGGAAAACAATTTCTTTTTACAGTGATTTAACACACTTGTATGCCAGCACTTCAGAAGCACCAACACTGGT
The DNA here is from genome assembly GCF_022539355.2 of Hippoglossus stenolepis. Classification (NCBI taxonomy): domain Eukaryota; kingdom Metazoa; phylum Chordata; class Actinopteri; order Pleuronectiformes; family Pleuronectidae; genus Hippoglossus; species Hippoglossus stenolepis. The sequence continues at coordinate 24,779,142 of NC_061484.1, forward strand.
TCACCTTGTTAGAAAATGAGCACGGATCGGTGTAGGATACATTTATCTCAAAATCACATGTAAGACATTTTACTTGCAGCCACGTGGTCATTTCGACTCTGAAGTGCAAAAACTCTGCAAATAACTCAAAAGGCTGCGATGACTGACTTAAAATCTATAGGTGATCAACTGAAAAACAAGTGGGCCAGTGAACATCTGACAAACACAGAAATAGAAGCTGGAGTCTCATCTCTTCACCTTTAGAAACTTTTCACGCCGCTCACACTCTTACTCAGGCTGTTCCCCACAGTCACCGGAGTGTTTTCCAGCCCACGGAGCCACTCAGTACATTTCAGCACCACTCGCTCATCCACACCGTAGTCCCCCTCGTCCTCGTACTCCACGTCGTCGTACTTGTGCTGCTCGTTCAGAAGTGAGATTTTCAAAATGGAGCTGATGTCTCGCAGCTCGTCCACGCTGTTGTTTTTCCCAGGTGCCCTGCTGGTCGGAGCGCTGTGTCTCTGCGTAGGCGTCTGATGCCTTTTGGAGATGTTCTCCCTCCGGCGTCTGAAATCGGTGGCACTTCCGGAAACACCGGCCACACTCTCAGCGTTTCTTACTGCTGAACGTTGAGGCCTCTCACCGCTCCTCCTCTGCAGCAGGAGAACAGCCTCAGGTGTGAGCATCAGGGTGAAACGGGCCTCCTCCTCGTGCCTGGGCCTCGTCTTCACCTCTGGTTCACTCTTCACAGAGCTCTGGTTCACATGTTTCTGCCTCTGGGTCTTCGACAGGGACTCACCTGAGCTGGAGGCAGGGAAGCTGTCTGTCTGTGATGAGGGCACCAGTCTGTCTCTTCTCTTTGACGCTCCTTTAGTTGCTGTTGGCAGGTGACTCCTGGGTTGGCTCTTTTTGCCCAGCTGTTTGAGGTTCAGCGTCAGCCGCTCCTTCACTGAGCTGCCTTTGTCTTCTTTTGACTCCTCCACTTTGGCCACAGTGGGTGAAGATAAGGAGCGGTTGATGGTTCTCTCCTTCCCCGTCAGTCCTGACACAGAGCGAGTGATCGACACGGGGGGTATGAACGGCATTTTGACAACACACAGTATCAGGTAGGACAGGAATTCAGTTTTGCAGCTAAAGCGCTGGTAGAAAAACGAAGAGGGCGCGAGGGAGGAAACAGATTTACCGAGGGAGGTGAGATACTCTGATGCATCCTTGGCCATGCAGGGGTCAGCAGACAGCTCGAGTGCAGCGGCAGCCGGGATCCAACTCTGCTCATCTACACTGAAACGGCCGACATCCTGAAAAACGTCCGAGGAGGGTGTGGGTCAAAATGACCTCACAGGAAGGGTAATGAAGGGTTTTCCTGCGTCTTAACATGCTCATTACTCTCAGGCTCAAAGATCTAAAAAAAAACCTCCACTTCTAATCCTGTGGTGTTATCAGCGAAGGCACGTTTACTACACCCGGCTCACATGCAGGCTTAATGGACACAGGCTGCAGGGATAACTAGAGGGAGCGGTGGAAAGTAGTCAGGGTTCACTCAGTCACTTCCACAGCATTCAACTGTTTCTCATGTTCTTCATCAGCAGAGTGAAAAAGCCACTTAGTAAATCTTTGTTTTCTGTTTTGGAGCAAAATATAAACTAGAATGACAGTAAAGTTCCCTTAAACTCAGTGAAGCTGCACCAAATTTCACACAAATATATTTATTATAGTTCCCTAAATTCACCTGATGTTTCTCATCACAATCTTTGAATTATTTTTCTGGGAAATCAGTGAAAAATGACACAAACTTCATCTTATGTAATGAACTGCACCAACATTTTATGAGTTCTTCCTTGACCCATATTCCAGTTTCCAAGTTTTGTGGAAATCCGCATAGTTGATAATGAAAACATAATCTGCAAAGTTCAGAAGTTTTTTTATCCAATGTGGTCATTTTTTTAAAGATGGAAAACATGAAAAGATTTCCATAGAAAACATTTATTTGATTGGACTTTGTAACACAACATAAGTTAAAAATGTATAGTTAAAATCTTTTAAGTAAATGATGCATCGTTTTATATATTATACGTTCAAACATAAATCCAACTTTTTCCGTTTGCACATTGGTCAGGGTGAAAAACAAACTGTTGGTAGTTTGTGTGTGTGTGTGTGTGTGTGTGTGTGTGTGTGTGTTTAGTCACAGCACGTCTTCCTGTGAACATGCAGGACCCGTCGACAGCGAGGACAAATGTGATAGGCGTCCTTGAAGTGCTTCACAAAGAAAGGAATCAGGCAGCATCCAAGCACCAACCTGCGGGAGAGAAACGACATGTCACTGTGTGTCGGTGAGATGGATGCTGGGTAATTAGATAACTACATTTGAACGCGGCTCTTCTCACCCGAACAACACAAACACAAGACACATGAGCCACGCGTATGTCCCGATTTTGTAGTCGACCTGTGTGGTGACCTGAGTCCGACAGGAATGACAACACGTCAGGCCCGGAGAGCGACACAGCTCGTTCTCATAGCTCACAAACTTGGGCATGGGGGTACATGGATAAGGACCGGACACTAGAGAGAAGACATCGGGGGGATAAAAGTGAAAGTTACTTAAAAAAGTGTTTGCTTGCAAGTGTAATCATGTCACCCAGTGCACGGTGTTTACACTGGGTGACATATTCAAAACCTTTGTGTTTGAATCTCCACCATCTGTGACGATTATGCAAAAACTACTCAAACTGATTTGCATAAGTTTTGGAAGGTGGGTCCAGATGTACCAGTTACATTTTGGTGGGACTCCCGAAATTTCTCTGTTTTTCAACTTTTTAGTTGATTTCTCAGAGAATAATTCATTGATCTTGATGAAAAATGTGTTAAATTTGGTGCAGATCCGACTTAAAATCCAGATCTTGTGGTTTTAAATGTGGTTTCATGAAGCAACTGTTGAGATGACAAACTAAAATGACACTCAAAGCTCATACCTCCAACGCGGCTCAATATAAAACCCCATTTAGATACAGATTTTTTATTTTAGATCTGCACCGAATTTCACAAACTTACAGAGATCAGTCCCCTAAAAATGCATGCTGCATTAATTATTTCTTGGCAAATTGGTGAAAATGTGCACACACAAAAAACACCCTCTTACAATGTTAACGAAAGTGAAAAAATAATTCCTGGATCCATGGTCGTTCCACAAAGTTTTTGGGAAAATCTGTTTTGCAGTTTTTTGCGCCATCCTGATGACAAACCAACAAACTGAACAAAATCTACTCTGGTTGAAAGTATTTCTAAATACAAATATTTTTAATTAAAAACTACACCATCACATGTAACCAGCAAAGCGACCATTGTATATACAAAGAGTAAAAACTGACACTACACCAGCTCATAGTCGAAAAACGTCTCTACAATCAACACATCTCACTCATTATTGCTGAATGAAAGGAAAGGAAAGCTAAATCACTAAAGTGCAGAGACATCGAGGCCTCAATATAATCAAAATGGAGGCCGAGTGTAAGCGAGCATGTACCTGGCAGAGGTAAATGAGTTTGAGTGGAGCGGCCATCGGAAGAAAAGGAGAAGGAAGGAGGAGGAGGTGGAGGACTGAACGGTGAATGGATGTGGTAAATCCTCACATCTTGTCCTGTTTGGCTTTCATCTGGAAATAAAAAGATAATGAAGTACTTAAGCTTTTACTGTGACCACGTATTATTTCAGGCTCTGCAAAGCAAGCAGCATGGAGCGGGGACTTTACCTGGTAGGGAGTAAGGTGGAGGTGAAGGAAAAGCCTCATCCACTTTAGATAATGACTCCATTTAGTGGGTTAGGTGATGTTCCACAGGAAAACAGGGAGTTTGGATGTTTGCAGCAGCAGCAGTTAATCTGCAGGCCGCCTGCCAGGTGCAGTTAATGAAATCTCCTCTGATTGGTTGAACAGCCTATTACCCAAAAGTCAACCGGCAGGATGTTGTTTTCAAATGAGGCTCAGAGGAACATTTACTTTGAAATGTGCATCTAAATTGCACCAAACTGCTCCATTGATTGGATCTGCTCGCGTGTGTTGTATAACCGCACTAACTTTAAAAAGTTAAACAGGAAGTGGGTTCTGTTCATTAACCAAAAAATGATTCTCTTTATCTTCCATTATGACTGTTAGTGGCTGACTCTCCTGAAATTCATCAGTTTTTACTCATTTAACATGCACTTCAATTTATACTGTCACCTTTTCAATCATTTAAACAGAAATTTGTTCAAAATGACCCAATGCAGATGGAAAAGGACGTTACATTCTGGAGGCATCAGTTTCATTTGTCAAAGCCTCCATTTAGAGAGAACATTTAAAGTTTACATTCAACACTTTTATTTATATGAGATACTATTTTATAATTTTGCTTTACTGTGAAACATTATTGATATTTATATACTTACATTATCTATCTGTCTATCTATCTATCTATCATCATCTATCTCCTCTCCTTCTCTCCTCCTCCTCCTCCTCTCCTCCCTCTCTCCTCCTCCTCTCCCTCTCTCCCTCTCCTCCTCCTCTCTCCCTCTCTCCCTCTCCTCCTCCTCTCCTCCTCCCTCTCTCCCTCTCCCCCTCCTCCTCTCCTCCTCCTCTCTCCCTCTCTCCTCTCTCCCTCTCTCCCTCCACTAGATGGCGGTATTTCGTACCCGGCTCCCCTCCCACTTTGCTGCTTCCACCGCTGGGGGCGCTCTTTCCCCCCCTCGTCGCGGTGGGAGGACTCAGGCGGATGCTCAGTTGAATGTAGCAGCTAGCGTGATGATGCTAAGCTAGCTGTCAGCCAGGCATCCACGGGTTTCGCTGCCGACTTTAGCCGCCGGATGCTCCGGGTCGTGTCCCGCTGGCCGTCTTGACATTCCCTCCTCGACACTCCCGGACGAATTCGTGTCGACTGACCAGAGTCCGCGAATTCAGGTCCAGCCCCGACCGAACCTTCTCCCCCCCTCCACACACACACACACACACCGCTAGCGTCGCTTAGCTCGCCGGGCTAACGACACCGACACCCGGGGTCTGAGGAGTGAGGTGAGTTAGCACACGGGCTAGCGGAATGTCGGTCCCCTCCCCGGGTAGTGAAGGCATCTGCCCGGGGGGGAGAAACCCCGGGGGCTGGTGTGGAGGATTTGGGGCCTTTGGGGTTTTAAAATGTGGGCGATAATATATATATTAATGCGGCTTCCAGGCCTCGTGAACACCGGTGAATCACCAGCTAGCAATTAGATGAACCTGCTAGCAGCGGTAGGGATGTTTTCCCCCCGGTGGGATCGAACATGTGAAGCCGTTTAAAAACATGTCACATCCCCATTAGCAGCTAGCTAAGTCCAGTTCTATCTATACGAGTGGTTAAACACGTTAAAACCGGTGAAAGTCATCTGGCTCATGCTAACTGGGGGGGATATCCTCCTAGCTAACATTAGCGAGAAGAGTCAGGATTGTGGGTGTTTTCACCGGGTAACGCAGTAAAAGTTAATATCTAACTTGTTGTTCAGTGGATTAAACAGTGGAGCAGGTTTGTTTTATAGTCGTTTAGTGGCTTGTGTGGGGATTTAACGCTGATGGAGGCAAAGTTCAGCAGATGTTCAGCTGCAGGAGCAGGTTTGTTTGTCGCTTGTTGTTAAACTCAAGTTTTATTGCTGTGACTTGTCAGACTTGAAGGGCCACACCCAGACAAGATGTCCCTGCATCAGTTCCTGCTGGAGCCCATCACCTGCCACGCGTGGAACCGCGACAGGACACGTAAGCCGCAGACCTTCAACTCCTTTTTTATCACCGAGTCATTCATAATTACACGTTAATAATTGATCTGATATAAGAAGAGGAGTCATTTACTCAGTCTCCTCCTCGCTGGTCATCCCTTTGTGTCTGTTGTCACCGCGTTTTTTTTTGCAGAACTCGCCATCAGTCCCAATAACCACGAAGTTCACATCTACAAGAAGAGCGGCAACCAGTGGGTGAAGACCCACGAGCTGAAGGAGCACAATGGGCACATAACAGGTTTGTAATTCGACCCCTTGTCAGGCGTATTCAAAACAAAGTATCTGCAGTTGACCCGTGTCAAGTGGAAAAAAGGTTTTAACACAACAAGCTGACACATTTGATATACACACGATCTGTAAATGTGAAAAATCCCTCAGACTAACAACAATAAGGCTGCAACTAACACTTATTTCAGTTATTAATTGATTTGCTGATATTTTCTCAGATTACTCGAATAATTCATCCGTCTATTAAATGTCAGAATATCGTAAATATCGTTGCTTTAAGCAAATTGTTGATTATCAAAATAGTTCTATCGTTGCAGCCCTAAATATCATATCATCTCTTTGTGTTTATATTCCTTCTTCTCCCGTCTGTGTAGGTATCGACTGGGCTCCCAAAAGTGACCGTATAGTGACGTGTGGCGCCGACCGCAACGCCTACGTGTGGTCCCAGAAGGAGGGCGTGTGGAAGCCCACGCTGGTCATCCTCAGGATCAACAGAGCCGCCACCTTCGTCAAGTGGTCTCCACTGGAGAATAAGTTTGCAGTCGGCAGTGGAGCTCGACTCATCTCTGTCTGCTACTTTGAGTCTGAGAATGACTGGTGAGTCCTGCACAGTTAATATAACGATGACCTTTTCTGAAATGTGTCTCGTGAAACTGAAGACAACAGCAGAGACGAGTACATAACGATTCTCCGTGTGCCTCAGGTGGGTGAGCAAGCACATCAAGAAGCCAGTCCGCTCCACAGTCCTCAGTCTGGACTGGCATCCCAACAACGTGCTGCTGGCGGCTGGGTCCTGTGACTTCAAATGCAGGTAAAAGTCACGAGCAATGAGAAGTGTTACAAAATCAAAATTCTAACGGGGACAAGAGATGAAGATTAAATGATTGAAAACCTGCCAACATCCTCTCTCCCTCCTTTTCTTTCTGTTCCGTTCTTTGCTTCTATTCTTTTCCCTCCCACCCTCCCTTCCTTCCTCCCTCCCTCCCTCCCTCCCCTCTCTGGCCTCCAGGGTGTTCTCAGCCTACATTAAGGAGGTGGAGGAGAAACCAGGACCCACACCCTGGGGCAGCAAGATGCCATTTGGGGCTGTGTTAGCAGAATTTGGAGGAGCGGGTCTGTATCTCCTCATCTCTAAGTGCTACATTAAAATCCTCCTCCTTGTGTTTGACTCTCAGTTTTTCTTTGAACTAAACCAGATTTGGTTTGTGTGTGTGTTGTGTTTGTTAGGTGGAGGAGGTTGGGTCCACTCTGTCTCTTTCTCTGCATCTGGTAACCGCCTGGCCTGGGTCAGCCACGACAGCACTGTCACTGTGGTGGACAGCTCCAAGACTGCCAGGTATTTTCATTGCCAGACACAGAGGGGTCTCATTTACAGCCTTTTTTAATGTTTTCAGATTAACTACATATCTAGCCACATATGGTAAAATAGAAACTGAGGATTCCATGTTAAAATGCCTGTAGACTTACTGTCTGTGTCTGTCCACACATATCTGTGTTTTCAGGGTAAAGTAAACTCAAGTGATTCTGCTCCAATGATTAATATGAGAATATAAAAATGAGTTACGCTACGGACAGAGAGCCTGATGTTCTCAAGGCGACTAAAAACAGGAAAGGAGATAAAATGTTGTTACATTAAACCAAACAAAGAGATTAAGTGGAAAGATAATTCATTGTCAGTAACAGATGAGTAGAGAATGACTCCCTTTATGCAATTAAATTATTCTTTCAGGCTTTCATCACATCGATAAATTCAATAGATCCTTTCCGTTTGTATTTATTCTGCCACATGAGGAATCTGTCAGTGTGGTTTGATGTGTTATGTATATAATGGCCACTGAACATAAACTGATGTCAGATTCCTGTTGGTGCCAATAGGTTGAGTAAGGTGGATTTAACCAGATCCATGGGCAGACTCATAATAACAGGCTGTCAACAAATTGCAGGTGACTTGAACTGAGGGGGTGTGTGTGTTCTGACAGGGAACCTGCCCACGCTGCCGCAGTTTTAAACAAATCACAATATCAATGTGGATTTTGTTGTGTATTTGTTGGAAGTATTGTTGCCTGTGAAATCCTGAATCTCTGTGTGTTTGTGTTTAGTCCTTCACAGATGAAGACGGAGTTCCTTCCTCTCCTCAGTGTCCTTTTTATCTCAGAGAACAGTCTAGTAGCAGCGGTAAGAAAAACCTCTAAGTGCCGTCGATACATTTTCGTACTCCAATGTGAGGAAATGGCATTTAAAGTGTGTCGTCCGTCTGCCCAGGGCCACGACTGCTGCCCCATGCTGTTCCGTTGCGACGACGGTGGAACGCTGACATTCGTGTCGAAGCTGGACCTCCCGAAGCAGAGCATCCAGAGGAACATCTCCGCCATGGAGCGCTTCAGGAACATGGACAAAAGAGCCACCACCGAGGACCGCAACACCGCCCTGGACACACTGCACCAGAACAGCATCACGTAGGTCCCACAGCACACAGAATCACATTTAATATTCTCATTAAAAGACCAGTTTACAACGTTTTTATTCTCTTAATTTAGATTTTAGATTTGAACTATTACAGTTTGTTAATAATTCAAATTTGTGATTAGAACGTAGAGTTGAGCTGCTTTTGGACATAACCTATTGGATGTACATAGCATTGTAGAATAAAAGTCATAATGCCCACTGTAGATTGTGAATATGTATTTATATTATATACTTTTTAAGAAAATTGGCAATGATTCCTAAGATGTCATTATCAAATCCTTATGACAAAGAAATGTTATTGAATTATTCATTTCTATAACAACACAATAAAAGGGGTGTTACCCTTGAAAGTGTAATTCATCCCCCTGGAAATCTTCAGCTGCACCACAGCTCCTGTTCTTCTGTATCAAACCATGTTGTTAGAACTCAGTCACTGTTGATGCCACGAGTTTTGTTGTCACTGTGTTTTTTGTTTGTGTTTTCACTTTGTCCCTAACATCACACTCTCGTGGCAGTTTTCCTGAACTGCATCACGATGACGACTTTCAGCTTCATCACCTTCGAGTGTCTATATTTAATCTGTGTGTTTGTTCCTCAGCCAAGTGTCTATCTATGAAGGAGACAAAAGGGATTGTCGCAAGTTCTGCACCACAGGCATCGATGGAGCAATGACTATTTGGGATTTCAAGGTAAACGCACGCATTCGCACAGACACACACACACAGACACACACACACACTCCTTCTTTAGATCTTTATTTTCCCAGCTCCCTCGGCTCTAATGTGTTATTCTGCTTTCATCTCCACAGAGTCTAGAAGCTTCTATCCAGGGTCTCCGCATCATGTGAAGAAATCTTGTGAATGAATGAAGAAACGCCGCAGCCTCACGTGTCCCCCCCCCCTTCTCCCACCCTCCCTCCTCACCCCCCCTCCACTCCTGCAACGCAGCCAGTAACGTACATAACTGACCACCTAATCTCGTGTCTGCTGAAGCACTGATCAGACCACAACACACTGGTGGGTGTGTTCTAACACACACACTAAATTACACAACCACACACACACTACACACACTGAGCTGACGTGTGGCATCACTGTTCATTTTTTGTTTTGTTTGTTTTTTAAATGAAGGTTAACCAGGTGTCAAAGTGGGACGCTCCTCTGACACGTATTAAGCGTGACGTGAACTGTGTGTTTTTATGTTCTCTAACCTCCTGTACCAAAAGTTTGAGCACTAAACAGTGTATTTTATCCAAAAATCAGACTGTATTTCACCTCAGATCAACCTCAACATGATCTCACAACATCAGCATTCGGGTAAATCGCAGGACGCGATTGTTTACTTCCTGCAGCACCGTGAGTCACTGCTTGGATCGGGACCTGGTTCTTGATATGGTGAGGTCATGTTGCTGGTTGGCTGCAGAGAGCTGTGCAGGATCTGATGGTGGAGAGAGAAAGCAGCCGTCTAAACTCTGCGCGGAGTCACGGCTGCTCAGCACTTGACTCTAAAGCTACTTCACTAAAACCACGAGAGATGGAGGATTTCTATGTAACTGATCATGAGGTAGACATAAAATAAAGATGAATACATTTACAGTACACAACTCACCTGACTGCTCTCTTCCTTTGTCTCTGCCTCTCTGGCGTAGTGGGTGGTCAGCACCTAAATACCCTGAGTGCATGTGCAGTACTTGTATTTGGGTCTTTTTACAAAACTGCAGGTCTTATTTCTGCCCAGACAAAAACATTTTGGGTAAACCTCCCCTTCTTGTAAACAAAGTTGTTTCCAGTCTGGAAAAAATACTGTGTTGTTGAAAACTGTTTTTTAAGCATTGAAACATTTGCAAAACCAATTTAGAATTTATCTTTTGCTCTGTTTACATAAGGGTTTTACCAGGTTGAGGTCTTCCACATTCCACAGTTCTTTGCACGTTGCTGTCGATGAGCAGACAAACCTGAAACCAGCAGCAGGAATCTGAGCGGTGTCGGCTGTGTGCTCATGTCTGGGCCCAGTACAAACAAAACTGAATAGACTTTGACTCCCTCGTACTACAAGTGGTTAAAAACCCCTCCACAGAGTATGTTACAATCCAAAAGTGTTTAATAGGCCTTATTTTAGTGAATAATCACAGTGGCTTAAGATGCACGTACAAGGAGGAAGTTGGAGAGGAAACCGTTTTCTCTTTCTAAGAATTTTCATGTCAGTATTATAAACTTTTTAAAACAACAAAAACCCAGAGAAAAATAATGCAACTGAGCAAACTAGGTCAACCAGAGGCAACACAAAATACAAAGAGTGTGATGTGTGTTATATGATCCTCTCACATCCTTTGTTGCTCCTGAGAGAATGAGCCTTGTGCAAACGCCCATTCAACATTTATTTTTTTATTATCTAGCTTTTAGGTTTTCACTGACAGCCACTTGTGTCATCCACCTCTAAACCCTGACTGGAAATAAGGACTAAAGTAAAAAAAAACTCTACTGCAGATGTTTTCTGATTTTAAATGTGTGTAATAAAATGCAGCATGAAACTTTGGTGCTTTGACTCCAAAAAGTAGAAAAACAGGAGCAAACTCACTGTTTAGTCAATTCAACCTCTTTTCTCTCCTTCTCCTGACGCCGTCCCGCCTCCTTTGCTCCTCTCCCCTCCCCTTTTCCTTGTTCCGCTTTCTCTCTGCAGAAGTGACCACGTCCCTCCCCTTTTTCTTTTTATGTCTTTCATGCTTCAGACCCCCCCTCCTCAGTCTCTACCACCTCCTCCTTTTTCTTTTATGCAGAACCTTGTTTTGTGCTCTTGCTCCACCCTCACTAGTTCCACTCCAGACAAAACTTATCTCCTCCCCTCCGGTTCCTTTAAAGAATATAATGTTTAATCCATATCTCTCACATTCTAACTATGTTACACCCGTGATCTTTATTTTCCACGCCTGCATTAACTTCCTGTCTATCAAACCTCCCGCCCCTCTCACAGTTTCACTGTACCCTCCTCCACTTCCCCCTCTGACCTCTCCTCCCTCTCTGCAGCTCCTCTCCTCTTCCTGAGCTCACTCTGTCGTTGGCGTTCGCGTTGACTGGCCAGAGTCCGCGAGCTGATCTCCCTCGTCTCCCTCTCTCTCTCTCCTTTCTCTCTGTCTCTGTCCATCTCTGCAGCTCTTTACCCATTCATCTCTGTGCTGCCCTCAGGGTAAGTAGCCGAGAAGATATTTAACAGTTGACTGAGTGTGTTTAGACATGCCACACACACACTCACTCACACACATCCACCCACCCACACACACACACAATTTGTAAGTCTAATGCATTACCAGGAATAAGTAGGAAATGTGCAACAGGCGACTCTGCTGCTGTTCTCTCACGTTATCACATGAGAGTAGTTTCTTTAAGTAACCGACTGTGATGGAGATGTTGGAATTCACTTCCTGGATGTGTGTAACTGTCGAGTTAGCTGGATGTGTGTGTGTGTCACCTTTGACCTGCATCGTTCCTCTGGTGCTTCTGAAAGTCTGGATTTCATTAACACAACCCCAGTGAGATAACATAAGTGTGTTTTCTGTTCCCCGGAAAGTTTAAAAGTCAGCTGTTGGCGAGTTTTGCCTCCGATGACGTCAAATAGTTTGAACCAACTCTGACTGAATATGGGGAAAAACAAAGTTCCTCTTGTTTTAAAAAAGATTTCTGTCACTTCTCTTTTTCCAGACAGTTCTGTGCACATCACTTCCTGGTCTGTTTCTAACACCTGATTGGCCATGGCGTACTACAGTTTCCTGCTGGAACCAATTAGCTGCCATGCCTGGAACAAAGATCGCACCCGTAAGTCTTTTTCTCTTTCTCTCTCCTTTCGGTTACTCTCTGCTTTTTCACTTCAGCGGCTCTGCCTCCTCTCGCCTCCTCACTGCTTCAAACACAGAACATCACGGAACATCTTGCTCCACCGAGTGTCTGCGCCAAAGCACAAATGGTGTAATAGACGGAGGGTTGTGATTGGCTCCCAGGTGGGAGAAGGCATTTCCTGTTTCCTGTGAACAGTGAGCGTGGCGTCTGGGTTTCTCTCTGAGAGGCTCTTGTGCTCCGTTAGCTGCAGGAAACTCCTGCCTTATTTGGCTGTTTTGATGTGCGTCTCTCTTGGTTTCTGGGTGAAGCGGATGTAGCAGGCGGCTGTGGTCGAGTCACACAGTCGACGTTTCACTCAACCTGCAGGAAACAGCTGCTCTCAGACAAACACTGGTCCTGACTCATCTGCTGACTCAAAACCAGTGCAGGGTTTGCTTCAACATTATGGGGAAGGAAGAGTTCAGATGTGGCACATTGTCTATTTAAAGAGACCATGTGTTTGGGAGCTGCCTCCGGGCTGATGCACACTGTGCTCCTCCTGCTTTTCTCTGTTCTTCTGCAGCCCGGGTCAGCTGTTCACTGTTCCCCTCCACTGAGCATCAAACCATCAAAACCCGTCTCCTGTCAGTCACCCAGTTCATTTCTCCTGTTTGTGTTGTTCTAATTCGTTGATGCACAAAACTTTAACTCCGTCTGGTGTCTCTGTGCTGCAGAGATCGCCCTCTGCCCCAACAACCACGACGTCCACATCTACAAGAAAGACGGGGCCAAGTGGAATAAGATCCACGAGCTGAAGGAGCATAACGGGCAAGTGACAGGTGAGTCATTTACTGGCATAACTTTTATATTTGGTGTCTGTCATTTTAGGTAGTTCTTATAGAGTGTTTGTTCAAGTGTTCCTGTTTCTGATAAGTTTGGTTTTAATTAGTTATTTGATGCTATAAAAAAAGGGGTAAAACTTGGTGATTGACAGCTGAAACTGACTTTTAACATCCAAACATAGTACAAACATTAGAGTGGTGATGATCCTCTTAACTCTCCACGAAACAAATGTGTGTATATTTCCTTTAAATCCTCCTGTGCTTAAAAGCTCAGCTCAAGTTTTGGAATTTTGATTTGATCTTTCATTTTGGAAAAGTCCTGGAAAAAAATCTCTTTGTGGGATAAATAGATTCAGTCTAAGGTCTGTACAGATAATATGAAACTACTTTCCAAAGACTGGAAACAGTGACACAGCTACTCCGGCTCTCTCCAACTCCACAGACCAGCGCAGAAAAAGCTCGTTAATAAACATGTTATATGTCAAAAGCTGCAGTTTTATAAGGGGCTGGTGCTCAAATCTTTCATGGGCGGTTCAATGACTTCCAGGTATATATATCAGTAAGAGTTTTGTTTCTCCTGCAGGAATTGACTGGGCTCCAGACAGTAACCGTATAGCGACGTGCGGCGCTGACCGTAACGCCTACGTGTGGTCCCTTAAAGAAGGCGCCTGGAAGCCCACCCTGGTCATCCTCAGGATCAACCGCGCCGCCCGCTGTGTGAAGTGGTCGCCCAAAGAGAACAAGTTTGCCGTGGGCAGCGGCTCCCGCCTCATCTCCATCTGTTACTTTGAGCAGGAGAATGACTGGTGAGCTTTTTTTTTCGAGGGATTGGCTTCCTGTTCCAAGCTCACGTAAAAAAAAAGGCTGCATTTTATCGTAGTGAGACACAGTTTGGGTTCATTGTCGTGCGATTCTCCTACAGGTGGGTGTGTAAGCACATCAAGAAGCCAATCCGCTCCACCATCCTCAGTCTGGACTGGCATCCCAACAACGTCCTGCTGGCGGCTGGGTCCTGTGACTTCAAATGCAGGTGAAAGTCACGAGCAATGAGAAGTTGCAATGGGACAAGAGAGGAAGAATAAATAATTGACTTGACTGCATTTGCATCAGTGAATCAACAACTTTTATTATTAGATAAGAGGCTCAAATAATAAAGTGGTTCCAGTGCTTGAAAACCTTTTGATCTTGGGCTTCACACACTTAACAGCCACCAGCTGTTATTATAAACACCAAACATAATCCAAATATAACCATATGTCCAACTATAATCCTAAACTAGAATGAAATGAAGCCTCATCCCTTAAAAGTCACAAGAACAATGAAATAGAAACACAATAGTCCATCTACAGATAATGCAGAATAAACGATTAAACCTTTATGAATCTAATAAGCCTCTCAGCCATTAGTCTTAATGGTAACAATGGCTAACGTCAGCCCCTCTTGTTCGCAGGGTGTTCTCGGCCTACATCAAGGAGGTGGAGGAGAAGCCCGGCCCCACTCCCTGGGGCAGCAAGATGCCCTTCGGGGAGATGTTGCTCGAGTCCGGAGGGTCCGGAGCCGCGGATCAGAGTTCAGTAGGAGGCGGCGGTTGGGTGCACAGCGTCTGCTTCTCGCACTCCGGCAACCGCCTGGCCTGGACCTCCCACGACTCCACTGTGTCTGTCGCCGAGGGCGGCAAGACCGGAACGTAAGAGAGGGCGGGACAGCATACCTGTTTGTGTCTGTGTGTGTCTGTGTGTGTCAGTGTCAGTGTGCGCACTCTGACCTTTGTTATTACTTCCACAGGGTGAACAGTCTGCGCTCCGAGACACTTCCTCTTCTCTGTGTCACCTTCATTACTGAGAACAGCATCGTAGCAGCTGTGAGTATTCACTACACATCCAGTATTTATTCTGAACACATTCATAATTGATAAAGTGTCACCCAGTAGAGCACAAACCTCCACTAAGGCCCAACAGTCTCCTTAGATTCAATCATGGATAAATAGATATCCGTCCTCTCAACATGCCAGATTTTAATCATCTAGATCCGGGAATTATTCCCTGGGAAAACTCTGTAAATTATTTATTTTTTAAAAGCAACGTTAATGATCCATGCTAATTTTTAATGGGTTCTTTTTTGTCCAACGTCCCATCCTTCCACCAAGTTTTAGGGAAATCTCTTTAGTACATTTTATATAATCTTGCTGACAAACCAAGGGACAGTGTGAAAACATAACCTCCTCGCAGAGTTAAAATTAACAATCTGCAACACACACATTTAAACACAGACTCTTAATTAAAACTGTTACTCCTCCATTAAGTTAGGTAGTTAGTCAGTTACAGTATTAATCACACAACAAAATGACAAATGACCTGGTCTCTATATGCTACTGATATTCTAACTGCATTGTGTTCCCGCAGGGCCATGACTGTTACCCAGTGTTGTTCGTGTACGACGGGGCCAAAGGCAGCTTGACGTTCGGTGGGAAGTTGGACGTTCCTAAGGAGGCGGCCCAGAAGGGCATCAGCGCCAGGGAACGTTTCCAGAACCTGGACCGTCGGGCCTCCGATTCCCCGAGCACCGAGAAGAACCTGAACACGGTGCACAAGAACAGCATCAGGTCGGGAGAGGAAACAGTTATCAGAGTGTGGACTGAAAGAATTGACGAGTGTGTGATGCACAAGGAGAGAGAGAGAGATGAGAAATTAGAAGATTTAAGTGCTCTGTTATTAGTGAATTAATCGTTATAGTCCTATTTGCTCTGAAATGGTGGAACAACAATTATCAACGTTTTGATATGAATCACAGAATCTAATTTTAAAGCTAAGCAACATATAACAGAAGTAATAAACGTGTGAGATACATAAAATACAAGGATGTAGTGAAATGCTGCCAAACATTTAGTTTTACAACATCCTGGTTTCCACATTACTTCTCCCTCATGTACAATAACAGTGCAACTGGATTCAAATTAAATTTCTCTCTAATAAGAACAAGGAAGCTAGAAATGTTTAATTATTATTTGAGGAACTCACTCACAGACCTATTTTAAATTCACTGTCCGTGTGGGTTCCTGAACGAATTGTGTAAAGACAACGACACAAAGTCTTCACAGTTATACACAAATATTTAAATACAATAAAAAATGTTTGACCAAGATTATTTCTTATTTAAGGTCAAGTCAGATTTATTAAATACAACTGGCTTTTCAATCGTGGCAAAACAAAGCAGCACAAACGTGGATAAAAAGAAATACAATAGAAAGTCAATCTGTGGAAAAGAAAAACTCAGTAAGAGACAAAAGGAAATAAGAAAATGAAATAATGATCCTATTTAAATATAAATATAATGATCAGCTTTATCAGAATCATAAAATAGACTCAAGCTGAATTTAAATGCATGATTAAAAAGGTAGCACTTTAAATAAATGCATAATTATCATTATCCATGTTAAATTCTTTTGCATTTTCATGTTTGTACAGGGTTTGATTTTCTCTAACTGTATTTCAGCCAAATCTCGGTGCTGGACGGAGGACGGAACAAGTGCGGCAAGTTCTGCACCACCGGCATGGACGGAGGAATGTGCATCTGGGATGTCAAGGTACTACACACACGTGATGGATCGATTTAATCAGATCTTATTTGTGTGAATTCCTGCAGACTTGATGTTTTCACAGTCTTAATACAGATACTAATTTTTTATTTCTTCTTTCAGTCTCTGGAATCTGCAATGAAGAACTTGAAAATAGTCTGAACTGAAGTTTACACGAAACCACGCAACGTATACTAGCTTCTGGATATATGAAGGAAAAACTGCTGCCTTATCGCTCAAAGCTTCTCGGCCACATTTTAATCAGGTGTTTTTATATAGAGGTTAAACGATCAGACTCGGGTCAAATAGTGTTTGTTATCCCCCCCGAAGCCCTTTGAGGAGCTTGTTGAACTCAGAACTGTAAACGGAGGGACTGACCGTGGGTCTGTGAACGGTACTTCATGAGTTAGTGTCATCACAGACAGTTCAGTCTGAGCTCAATGCTTGAAGCAGGAATTTTTATATTAATCAAGATGAAATGCTGCAGTACTTGTTTAAAGCTTATGCTGGTCATAATATGCCTTTAATAAATGATTGTTACGATGCAACAAAGCTTTGTTCATTACAGGTGTGTGTGTGTGTGTGTGTGTGTCGATCAGGTTTTGCCACATTCACCAGTTTCATATTTTCATCTATTTAATGAAATATAAATGAAAATGTCCATGAATAGGCCTATTTATGTTGGTTAATAATACGATTCAGCTTTGGTTTGAGTCAGTGGGTCACATGACATGGAAGCTGTTGAAAAACAATATCAGAAACATAAATGAAAGTCGTGTTGTCTGGGGTCGCAAAGATATCTGATCTGAGCTATTAGAAAAAATGATTTTAAATGTAAATATTCATATGAAATATCAGAAGCACTAAAAATCTAGTAGTAAGAGGTGTGTCATGTGTAGCTCGGGTATCAATACAATTTAGCCTTTGTTTGTCAAGTGCGTCACATGACATGGAAATCATATATTTTTATTTATTAATATTAAAGGACATATTAAAATCCAGGCTCTGTTGCTGCTGCTGTGGATTCAGCCTCTGCTCTGCACAGACTGAAGTCCAGGCTGGACAGAGAGCTAGAAAACGGCATCAATGAAGCAAAGGAAAACTTTGACTCAGCCGTGTCAAACCTCACCATTGATGCCCTGGAGTTCAGGCAGGGTGGGAGGACACAGCTGAAGAAGAACGAGTCCAGTCCAGATGCGACGGCACAGCTGTCCTTTCAGATGGGGCTTCCTCATCCGGCAGTATGGAGGGACGGTGGCCACGTGTGAGTCGTGTAGCACTGCAGCTTTCAGGCATGGCCGCACAGAGACGATCCGACCGGTTACTTCTTTCACCAAACAGTGTTCGCACGCCTTCGTTTGTCAGCCAGCACAGCACAGTGTGGAGCAGCCACAGGCCAATGCTCCAGGAACGCTCCAAATATCATTTAATGTAGGGGGCAACACTTATTTCACATTTTGATTGTCGACATCTGCAAAGACGGATTTGTCACTCTTTAGTATTGACTGGGTACAACACGCACAGTGGGGTACTGGGACAAATCCCCAGCAGTGGGTCGTCAAAAACTATGTCTGCCAGTCGATCCCAGTGACCGTGAGAGAGCATGCAGGTTCCAGGGCTCACTGGCCAATCACATCCAAGTTATTGTGCTTCGACTTTCTCGATTAGCCGGAAGCAGCACACAGCAGTGTAATCAATACGTAATCTACAAGTATCCCCTGTGAGCAGGATACTCAGAATTCCTGCAGAGTGTCCACAAGTCTTTAGAGGACATGTCCACAGTCCTGGAGGGAAAGCCACTCAGTCAATAACAAGTGTTTATCAAAGAAAACCAAAAGAATTTAGTTTAACTGTAAAGCAAAGTCGAACACACATTATTTAAGTTATGACTGTTTGTCATTTGCTGCCTTATTAGTGTGGGTTGAAAAGGTAAAATAAAACAAAATGAGATGTTTTATAGCGAGAGCATTTTCTTGTTTCAAAAAATCATTGTTTTACAAAAATATTTCCATTCAAAGGAGTCGACTCGGTTATCACTGAAACCTAAGCTGCAGTGTCTATATCGCAAAGAACACTTATTACATTTTAAACAAGTAGGAAAGGTGAAGTTGTTTCTTCACAGTTTATTTTTTTTATAAAACACAGTTCCATCAAAAGCAAATATACAACAACAGAAACATGAGCTAAAGTAATTGAAATTAGCTAAATCCATCCATTTCACATAAAAACCGGTTTATCGTGAGTCGTGACTCCTCCTCCCCCTGGAGGCTGCACCGGGAACTGCAAGCCCCACGTACACTCGTGCTCTCACCGGTGAGGAAGAAAGCGCTGCATTTAGAAACGGATGCGGCGGCTTCATCGATGGAAAACAACCTGCTCACCGAGTCGTGATGAGAGAGAGGGAAGGAGGGAGGGAGGAGGGAGAGAGAGAGAGAGAGAGAGAGAGAGAGAGAGAGAGAGAGATCCACCAACAGCAGCTCGACCACCACCGCCACCGACCGTGCACGAGAACCGGCTCTCCCCCCCCCACCCCACACACACACACACACACACACACAACCACCACCCGGACGCCCACACCTCCGGACCGGATCCTCTGGAGCAGCCGCTGGGTTCGGGGATGATGAATCCGTGTCCCGGTGCCTGAGATGAGGATCGGACGACGTCTCCTCCTCCTCCGGTGACACCGCGCTGCCCGTTACGTTACGTTTCCGTTCCCGTTACATGAGATGAGTCCGTTACCGCCGGAGCTGAAGTGATCAGATCGGTGATTCGCTCCGGACCGAACAGATCCAGGCTCCAGCCTCACACACACACACACACACACACACACACACACACCGTCCGTCTGCTGGCAAACTGTTGCTGATTTCCACTGTAAATGAATCTAGTAAGGTAGGTCCCGTTATTTCACGTCATTTACCTCAATGGTATTATTATTTATAGTCTGGAATAAATGGAAATGTTCCTCATGTTGGTGCCTGGTAGTGATGCTGAGGAGGAAGAGGAGGAGGAGGAGGAGGAGGAGGAGGAGGAGGAGGATGCTGAGAGGGGTTTGGAAATGATCTCTATAATAATAACCCTTGTCAATTGTCAACCCTTTTTCCCAATGTGTGTCTCATAACTACTGATGATTGGTCACATTATTTAATATCATTTACCTCGCTGATGATATTATTTATTGTTAGAAATAACGAGAAATGATCCTCATGTTGATGCCTGGTAGTGATGCTGAGGAGGAGGAGGAGGAGGAGGAGGAGGGGAAGGGAGTTTGGAAATGATCTGTTTTTAATAAGTCAAATCTTTTCCAATGTATCTCATAACTACTGATGTAAATGAATCTTGTGAGGCAGGTCACATTATTTCTTATCATTTACCTCTATGATAATATCTTCCATTATTATTATAAATACATATAAATGATTCTCATGTTGATGCCTGATGGTAACAATGATGCTGAGGTGTTGGGAATTATCTTTTAAACAGAATATATTTATGTATAAATCAACCTTTTTTTCAATGTGTCCAATAACTAGTCATTGTCGTCCATTTTTTATTTGCTTGACAAACAAATTTAAGAAAAACACACACCTGCCACTTTCCTCCTCCTCCTCCTCCTCCTCCTCCTCCTCCTCCTCATCATCATCATCATCTTTGCTGTCTCTTCACGCCTCCTCTCTTTTTGTGTATGTGCTCATCCTCCTCTGAGACACAGGAGGCCTCACAAACACACAGTCTGTCCTCAGTCTCTGATGAGACTTACTGGACACGTTTGGACAAACAGGATGAGGTTGCCGTGGTTATGTTTGGTGGAGGAGGTCAAACAGAGCAGCCGAACACTGAAACTGACTTTTCTCTTTCGTTAACAGCTAATCTACGAATAGTTATCTCGATTAATCTCTATAAAATATGTGAAAATAGTATGTAATGCAAGTGTTAACAAGTTCCCAGAGCCCAGAGTGTTGTTTATCTTACCAACCGCTCAGAAACCTCAAGATTTTAAATTAAAATGTAGAAAAGCATCATATCATTTCACTTGAGAGGCCGGAACCATCATATTTTTTGTGTTTTGCTTGAAAAACGACTAAAACAGTCACGCGATAATCAAGAGTGTGACGACCACGCTGCACAAGATCCTTTTAAATCCACATGTTTTCCTCTGCCCTCGAGCAACACGCCCGTCAGCTGATACATAAACTCAGATATGGAAAAAACAATCATCTCGTGTGTAAAGTCAGACTGAGGCTGAGGCCAAATAGTTTTATGTAACCTGACATGAGTTGTCCTGCGTGACAGCTTCTGAGTTTTTACACCTTTCGCCATAAATAAGAAGGCAGGAGGTTATTTTATTTATTTATTTTTTTTGGCCATCCTCATATTGTGGTTTTATCCTCTTCTTTACAACTTAAACAGAACAAACCTTAGACGATCACCAACAGCGTCTCATAACCGTTGTTTGATGAAGAGTTGCTGCTTTCTTGCAATTATAATAATTTAAAAGATGTGTTTGAGGGACTGTACAAACTTTCCTTGGACCAAATTATTAATCAAAAAAGGGAAAAATAACTATTGTTTCTGTTTAGTTTGAAGAGTTACTCTTGCTCCTGCGTGAAGGTTGTGGTTTTAAACTAAATGAGATGAAAAACTGTTGATAAGATGCAAGTCGATCAAGTGTTCCTCACAATGCAAAAGCAATGTTTCGATATATAGGGAATCTTTTATAAGGTTGCAATTGAGGAAAATTATCTTGTGATAATAATTGATATTGCGTTATATCCCTACAAACATTATTATCAAAATGTTTTTCAGATTACTTTTCTAAATGGTCATTTCTAATCTACTGGCATTGTTTTTTGTTTCGCTTCACGTTTCCTTAAGTACTTTCCCTCAGCGTCTATACGTGGACAAAGGGCAGCGCCGCCTTGACCGTAAACCAGGCTGTAATATTAATTCATGCTGACCATTAAGTGAACTGAGGTCGTGGTCTTCAGGCTTCAATCAGACGACTGAAGCAGAGAGAGTTCCTTCTGTCCGGCCGGCTGCTGCCGCTCTGTACGAGCTGATGTTGCCACAGCTCCGCTCCCCTCTGGATCTCTGCCTGGCTTCTGGCCTGCTAATTATCAGCCAGCTTGATAAAGTCATTAATGAACCGGCCAAGCCTGCTGGGCCTGGCACTGACACACACACCACAGACAGAGCCAGCCAGACAGCGTCAGATGCAGGGCGGCGGAGCCTCGTATCGGGGACGGGACGGTGTGTTTCTGGGTTGGGTCACTTCGTATTAATAGCTCTGAATTAGTGTCACTTAAGAAAAAAAAACAGCTGCTTGAGGAACGAACACACGATGGAGGAGGAGGGAAGAGAGAGGATGAGCCGATTAAGATCCCTGACGTATAATTTCCACTATGAGAGGTGGATTCTGGGTCTTTTGTCACCTCCTGTCCTGTATCTGTCCTTCCAGAATCACTGGTGTCTGATTTAAAACAGCAATGAAGAGACAGTACATCACATAGAGACACAGCGTGGTTTGATTTAAGGCTAATTTAGCTCTGCTGATACTGAAACACATGATTTTTCTAAATGCTAAAGGTGGAGAACATGCTAATTTTCCTCTGTGAGTTTGGCCTAGCAGTGTATTCCCCCTGTGATATGAGACATACACGCATGGCTCCATAGATGCATAATGTGCGTGGTTTGTTAATGTTGGCTGAGACATCTTCAAGTTTTAAAAGCTAACTGACTGTTCACGTGTATGAATTTTTAATGGTGGTTTTCCCTTCCATGGAAGCCTCTGTGTCCTTCTAACTCCCTGGAATCTTAGAACAAGTGTGTGTTGTGTGTGTGTGTGTGTGTGTGTGTGTGTGTGTGTGTGTGTGTGTGTGTGTGTGTGTGTGTGTGTGTGTGTCTTAGAGAGAGAGAGACAGAGACATCGCTAAATCTAGGTCTCTTATGAAATCTTGTTCTGCAAGATGCAGCATAAAAACAGGGAGGGGTTGTGGTTTGTGTGAGTGTATGTGTGTGTGTGTGTGTGTGTGTGTGTGTGTGTGTCTACGTGCATGTGAGTGTGTGCACACGTGTCCATGTTTGTCTGCGTGGACATCGTTTGCTGTCCTGCATGTTAATTTAATCATCGGGAAGCAGAGAGGAGACGCAGCCGGGGAACAGGAGACCGAGATGGAGGAGATGAGGGAAGAAAGATGAAAGAGGCGAGGAGGGAGTTTTCTGCTGTGGTATCCCTGCTCGGTGGTTTCCATGACAACAGTGACATCAGTGACAGAGCGCAACCTCCTGAGCTGATCTGTGCTTGTTTGGGTTTCTGAGCCGTGTTCATGTTGTAAAAAAAAACAGAACATGTATGTGCTTGTGTGCATGTGTGTGTTTGTATGTGTGTGTGTGTGTGTGTACATGTGAAGTGCTTATGAAAGAGATCATCTGGAAAAATCTGTGGTTCAGTCGGTACGCGGTTACCCACTGTTGCCAGGCAACAGCAGCCATGGCAACAAGTTGAAGCATGATCTAGCGTTGCTAAGCGAAGGGACGGGGTGGGGTGACATTTTATGAGCATCGCTGAGATACAAATGGAAACAAACTATGAAGATGTTTGACACGTTTCCACGACATTAAGAAGAAAAACATTGATATAAGGATTGAAATGTGAAGAAGATATCACATATTAAACATGTGTTGTTTCCACAAAGGCTGTTTGTAAGACGAGAGATCAATAACACTGCTGTAAAAGATTTGTATTTTCTTTATTTTCAGCTCTGCTAAAGGGTTCATTTCATATGTTTCACTGTTGCATAAATGTCTTGGATTTTAGTTCAACCTGAGATATTTCCACTTTCAGTTATTTTCTTGATTAACTGATCTGTTGTTGTTTGGTTTAAAATTATATTAGAAATATATTGTTTCTGACCATCATTGAATATTAAAGAAACCGGAAAATACTCACATGCTGAAACCAGAGAATTTGTATTTTTTTGCAAATTTTTTTGGCTAAAAAACAATAATGGATTATTGCTTTTCTTCCATTTGACTGATCGTCTACTTGTTGCAGCTCATGAAGATGCTGTTGAATATTTAATTCTCAATCTGCTGATTTGTGACACTTCCAGGTTTATGAACAACCGCGTTCCTCCTAACAAGAGATACCAGCCCACAGAATATGAGCACGCTGCCAACTGTGCTACGCATGCGGTGAGTGCGCACACACACACACACACACACACACACACACACACACACACACACACACACACACACACACACACACACACACACACACACACACACACACACACACACACACACACACACAGCCACAGAATGATGAAATAACACACTCCAGGAAAGCAGGAGAAAAATCCAGATAAATGAGACACCATCAGGGTTTTTTCAGACCACACACACACACAGTGCATGAAATAAACATTTTCTGTTTATCTCGAACATCGTGTATTCAGCATCGATTTCCGTCTCATGTCTCATTTGTGTTGTGGCTTCATGTAGTTATGGATAATCCCCAGCCTGCTGGGCAGCTCCCTGTTGCACCTCCATTCAGAGGACCAATGGGAGCGGTTGTCGGCCTGGGTGTACGGGGCGGGGCTCACCTCGCTCTTCATCATCTCCACCCTGTTCCACACTGTGGCCTGGAAGAAGAGCCACTTACGGTACAAACACATACATTTAGCTTTTCCAGTATCTGGTATTTTTCTGTGGAGATTGAGAAGAATTTTTGGAAACTGTCCCTGGAACAAATCCCTGCATCCCACACTGACGCTACATGTATGAACAGAGTCCCTCCGTGGTTATGAGGCCGCTTGGTTTCTCTCCCCAGGTCCGTGGAGCACTGTTTCCACATGTGTGACAGGATGGTGATCTACTTCTTCATCGCTGCCTCCTACGCCCCATGGTAAACAACTCAGCCTGTCGTTCACGTGTGTCTCTGGAGGTGTGGACAATGTTCGTGTGAATATATTCTATATTTGTGTTTTTTCTGTTTCACAACCAGGCTGAACCTGCGGGAGCTGGGTCCTTGGGCGTGCCACATGCGCTGGTTGGTGTGGGTCATGGCCTCTTTTGGTACCACCTACGTCTTCTTCTTCCATGAGAGGTCGGCTCATACATTCAAACATTTACTCTCATCAGTATCTGATTTACTGTCTATTTATTGGTCCAGTTAAAATTCCAACGTGATAAAACAATCTCAACTCAAAGGTCCATTTACTAGTTTTTCCATCACATGATCAGGTTTTCCTCCCTACCCAACAATGTCTTTCAGAATGAAAGTCTTTAAATCTTACTGTGAAGAGACGGTTAAAACATGTGTTGGTTTATGTTATGCTGCAACTAGAGAACAGACAATAATTTAAAGCACTTATACATGATTTTAAGTTTTCTTCTGCACCTCTTCATGAAGCCACTTTGTTAAGTTGCAGGTATTAATACTGCACAGGTAAAGTGTTGTGAACATGTTGTCAAGTATCTTCAAAAAGTTGCCTCTTGCATTGGGGCATGGATCCCGTGTGATTGACAGTTAGTACCGTCCAATGGGTGCAGGTCGTAGGTGTAGGAGGGCGTGCAGCGTCCCAGAGCTCTCAGTCAGGCTCCGCCTCCCTCTCTCTGGTGCCCCCTCGAGATAAGACCCACATCTCAGAGAAACGTAGTAGATGGATCTCTGAGCTGAGATTGTTTCGTCGCTCACACTGTTGCCGTGGTGGAGAATGAACAGCCATGCTCGAACCTCCCTCTCTGTATCAGGTACAAGATCATGGAGTTGATCTGCTACACAGTGATGGGTGTTTTTCCAGCCCTGGTCATCCTCTCAATGGTGAGCCCACCCTTTCAGCCTCTCCTCTGTGGTTTTAACACGTCTCCTCTGTGATATCTGCAAAACAATAAACTTCCTGTCTCTTCGCAGCCGGAGCAGTCGGGCCTGTGTGAGCTTCTGGTGGGCGGAGCCTGCTACTGTCTGGGGATGGTCTTCTTCAAAAGCGACGGCATTGTCCCGTTCGCTCACGCCATCTGGCACCTGTTTGTAGCTATGGGAGCAGCCATACACTACTACGCCATCTGGAGGTACCTCTATGCCCAGCCGCCCAATCAGGTTCAGACCTCCAGATGACATCAGCAGTGACCTCACGGGGGGCAGCTCCTGTGTTTGCGCGACAACACTGAGATGATGGGAGCTGTGTTCAGATTCAGGGGTTGCCTCGCTTGGAGGATAGATGGGCGACCATGTGCCTCCTCCCCCCCAAATAATACAGTCTAACCTCACACAGACCAAAACTGATGCTGCGTTCAAGTGTTCCTCGTTAACCCGTAGAGTCAAATATGTCCGTGTTTATCCCTGAGAACTAGTGAAAAACAGTGATAATACTTGACCGTGTTCGATGATTACAGCCACATCACTTTAATTTAACAGGCAACGCTCTGTTTACCATCATCTACAGAGTGTTAACAAGGATGAATAGTGTAGTGTACGCCTGGCGTCCATTATTTCATAGGCATGGGTTTGGTTTCAGATGCTTTCTGCAGTATCAGTAAAGCAAGAAAAATAATGTGAAATTTCTGTTTTATTAATGCAAATCCCTTAAAATCCTTTTAAGTTTTATTGATGGGTTTTGCTGGATTTGCAAAAACGTGCTACCGCCTTATCTTTTGCTGCCAATCAACATTCAAATTTATACTTTTTAAAAGCCCTGACAAGCATTTGCAGATATTCCTGTGAGGCCACATATAAGCCAACAACGTCCGCCAATCAGAGAGTCGGGCCAAACTTAAATTTAGCCTGTGAGACGATTTGTAGGGCACAAACGTTCAGCCAAAACGTCCTCTTACTTTGAAAGATTGTCGCTCTTAGTGCAAAATAGAATATCAATCCAGCGTTTGTGGATTGTGACCGCTGGGTGCTGAGAGGACGGAGGTGTTT
Source organism: Hippoglossus stenolepis (assembly GCF_022539355.2). Lineage (NCBI taxonomy): Eukaryota > Metazoa > Chordata > Actinopteri > Pleuronectiformes > Pleuronectidae > Hippoglossus > Hippoglossus stenolepis. Next base: position 24,805,740 of record NC_061484.1, read on the forward strand.
ACAGAGCTTCAGTGAATAAATCATCCCCAGTGGAAATTAAGACCTTGCATGGATCGCACCCTGTACCGGTTTAGTGACTGATGACCACCTGAAGCCAAATACCTCGTACTTATGATGTGACATTTCCTGACTTTATGAGGGGAAGAGGAAATTTGAACGCACCATTAAGCCATTGACCGGCATGCGATAGATTGTAGGACACCGAGAGTCGCAGACACCAGGGTTGTAAGAAGGCTGCGTTTGGAGGAGGAGCCTTTTCCCTCTGAAACCGCCCCGTCAGCCCGGTGAGATGAGTCAGGTTCTTCCAGGGAGGCTAGCCTGTAAACTGGGACACAGCTCAATTCATTTCAATCCTAATTTACAGCGTTTTTTTGCAGGACTTCAGTTTCATTCCAACGATCAGGGGTTCAATTGCTATTCTTGAAGATTTCTCTCTTTGTGGTGCGTGTCCACATTCAGCGCTCGGGAGCTGAATCAGGGGACATCGTCTTATTATCAAGAGAACGACAGTGTTTACAATGAACTGACTCGACTATCGTGATTATTTAAAGTATCATCATCGTCACAGACAGAAGGTTTTATTTGGTGTTTATATTTAAGAGGTCGCAACATCAGTAATTTACTATTCCAATTCAGAGCTCTAGATTGTATTATTACTGTTCTTGTTATTAGTTGTGCTATCTACACTCTAGTACACGATATGGTTTTGACAGCAGTTGCTTCAGTCGGTGATTTACTGTGATTTCCGGATCAAGCATGACACTAGAATGCTTTTATTTTATGTTGACTGATATTCATGGTTTCAGTCTGGAGGACTTTACCCGTGTGCTTCCACCGTTACCAAGCTCTATTTAGTAGATTTTTCTAGAATATTTACTGAATTCTAATAGTTTACTGTTGTTGATTAGGTTTAGTGAGTGAAGATGTCATCGGTACGAATTATACAGTATATATTTATCAATGAGGTAGAGTATATGTTGACTTCATCTATATTTTATCCTGACGTACTTAGCGGAATATCTTCGTCATCGCCATCTTAAATGACCCGTCTGTCAAAGCTCCGTGGTTAAAGCTCCGAGGGGACAACCGCTCGTCTGACTCAGCACTGCCAGAAGACTCACCCACTGCCGCAACTGATAGCACACGACTTCCATATATGTCTCACACTTGAAAGGAAACTGAAGCTATAGTATTGTTGAACAATCTGGCCCAATAGGCATCTCAGGTGTGTGTGCGTGTGTGCATGTGTGTGTGTGTGTGTGTGTTCGTATGTATCCTATACTATCTGACTCCCATGAATCCAAAGCCTATAATCGGCTGAGTCTATGTTTACACGTGAACGCATGTACTTTGAACACATAAAAAAAAAAAAAAAGACATTTGAATATGTATGTATTCTCATGGTGTTGAAGTGTACGTGGTGGCACATGATCTATTGGACGGGCTTGTGTGGTGTGATACATGTGGCTAAGGGACCAAAAGGTCAAACCGTCTCGTATTTAATAATCAAAATAATCATTTTTAAAACCTCTGCTTGTGTTTGACATAACTCCGCTGCTGTCAGTCTCTCAGGATTTGGATCATTTGGGCTCAGAAGCCTGTGAAGCCACATTCAACCAGCTGTAAAGCTGCTGTGGGTGTTTGGGCTCTGTCTGCTGCGGCAAAAAAATCATCAAGTAGCTGTGAAACTGTTTTCCTTTAAGCTGTCCTCGCTCCACGCTGCCTCACTTGCTTAGTCACGTCCCCAACATACGGCAGCAGCCTCTACACATGGGTCAAATGTATACAGTAACCAAACAGGAAGAAGCTTTAAAGGTGCAGGGTGTACACTTTAGTGGCTGCTAGTGGTTGAGTTGCAGATTACAACTCTAGATTATATATAAAGAAAGATGAAGTTACAGCTCCCCAAGGTGTTTTGGTCGCCTCCTGGTGGCTGGCTGCAGTATAGGTCATAAACCCCACCTCCTCCATGTGAATGGATAGGACATGGACCAAACGAAAGAGTTAAAGTACACGTCAAAAAATGTTTTTCTCAAATTTGATTTCTGCCGTTTTATGTATTGTCACACGGATGTTCAAGTGATCATTCTTTCAGTAAGTTTAGTTTTAGTTTGATATTTGATGCTACAGATCATTATCGCTACTGCAGAATCGTATTCGTTTGTATTCAGAGGTATTTTGGTTTCTTTTCTGGACCGTGGGAGGAAGTGGAGACGCGTCGTCCATCTTTACAGTCGGTGATTGCAACCAACTGCCCCTCGCCTCACCTTCCCCTCCCGAGCATTAGAACCCAAAGTGCCCCTTCATGAGGGACCCTCGAGAGCCAGTGTGTGGTTTGTCCGCTCTGGGCCACTATAGAAACATGGCGGGGCAACATGGTGGAGGAGGACCCACTCTGTGGATATGAAGGGATCATTTGAAAATAACATAAAACACAACTATTTGTAGTTTCAGGCGATTTAATGATGAAAACATAATGATGAATCCAAAATAAATCCTTCACACTGGACCAGTAAGGTCGTGAGAAATCAACACAAACCGGCTGCATATTACGGCAGAAAAATATGTTCATTATAGTAAATAGAAGTAGAAACTTATCTTCACCAAAGCTTCAAAACTGCAGCAGATGTTACTGCAAAAAATACACTGTGGTAGACACTCACCTAATCCTTTTATATATATATATATATGAATATATAGAAGTTTTAAAAACATTGTTTGACAAACCTTTGCTGCGTCCTAGCAACACGTTGTTACGCAGACAGAGGTCGTGCACTGTGTGAGAGTCAGCAGCTGTTTTCACACATGCTCTGCAACCGAACCTTTTCCAGACATCTCCCACAGGAGCTGTGTGTGTGAACGGAAATATCCAAGTCAGCTGAACTTGACATTAAACGGAGTCAAAGTGCTTGTTCTGTCCAATTGAGTTGATGTAGAACAGATTAAGAGCCGAACCTGGCGGAAAATAGGCAAAGTGAAAGTATCACAAGGACACTACTTTATATATTACTGTTCAACAACAGTTTTTAATGTCACACATTGATCATACACAACTCAGACATATGCTACGTTTCTGTTTCTTTCAAATAAGAGCAGTCGTTCAGGAGAAACTGCTTTATTTTACAATGTTAAGCGGCCATTAAAAAAATGTCTGCATCCACACTTACAATTTCCCCCTCCTGCCAAGGTCCAACTTTACAAACTTTAAAGATATTTTATGTAACTTGCAAACTGGCAAACTGAGAAAAAAATGAAACGTCCGTGGTGGCAAAGGTTGCTAATAATATGATTATTAATCCTGTTACTGTTGTACAACTCATATTGAACAAATCTGCACATTGTTAATAAAAGAACATCTTTTGCTGGAAGTTTCTGAACTGCCACTTAACAGGTCTTTCCTCAAAACAAAAAAAAAACAAAAAACATTTACAACTTAACCAGCACATGAACGAAGCTCTATAACAAAACGTAAAAAATCATGTTATAACAACTACTAATACCATCAATGTCTTCTTTTATCATTACAATATCTTTGAGATATTTGACCAATAAACACAGTTGAAATAACTTGGAGTTAACACATATCTTTGTTATCGTCTTTGGTTGCAGTTTAGTTTTTGATAATCAACAGCAAGTTGTTGTTTTTTTTAACATCAGATTAAATGAAGTGTTTTCGAGCTCCCCCGCGCAGTTTGAACTGAACCTCTCCTGATTTATTCTAAGATGAAAGAGCATCTTTGAGTATTTGTACTCTCGGTGTTTGGCCACTCTGAGGTGAAGCATTCGAGGGTTTGACGCGTGTCTGTCTCGTCCATGTGTCTCATTAAGACACGCGGCGCCCACCTGACTTTGTATAGAGCTCCGTGGTTTTATAAACCCTCCATGACGCCTTCGTGGACCCTCTGTACATTGTTTCCAGACGCTCTGTGATTGTGGCTCTGTTCTCAGTGCTGCTGGTGTTTTCTTTTTCCTGATCCAACACGACTCATCGTATGATCAGACGTTCTCTCTGTCTCTTTCTCCTTCATTTGGGTTGTTGTGTCCGTGGTGCTTTTTGTGCTGTGATAAGAACCATATGATGCCAACAATGCTTTTATCTTTTTCTATTTCTCTTGTAATAAAAAAAAGCTTTTTTCATGCAATATATATTTCAAGACTCGACCATTCTTTTACAATTTTTTGTCACCTTTTCAAATACATCAAAGCTTTATATTTGTTCATGTCGTGAAATATAATGTTGTGAAATACTTGAAAGCTATTTTGGACAGTGTACAACACACACAGTTGAGAGTACAGTCTGCAGATGTATCCAGCAGCGAGCTATAGCTTTTTCATAGGTCAAGTAATTGGTGATAAGCCCTGTTTATAAAAGAAGCTATAGAGTGTCACTACTTCATTTATGAAGCATTGGATGATATTACACTGCAATCATAATTGTGAGAAAATGGGAAATAATAAAACAAACAAGCCATTTATAAACCTCGTAAAAAGTGTAGTTTTACCCATTCTTTGTGTGAATCTAGAAATTAGTGATTTAGCCAGATTCTTAGCAAAGACCCAGAATAACAATCTGAGCCTTTTATTGGTGGAAAAACAACACTGACTTCTATTGGACATATCGTGGACTGTCGCAGTTTCCCCATAAGATCACATTGTAGTCACTGCTGCAGTGTCGGAGTGATCCACTGGACCGACCCACAAAGGTTTCTGTAAGTACCTTTCATTTACACACACACAACACACACACACACACACACACACACACACACACACACACACACACACACACATTTATAAACACATAGGGCCCAGGTTGAAAACTACCAGAATTCCCTTGATGTCACATGTCGCTGGTTGGGATGAGCAGGACAGACGGTGAAGGGAAAGCAACCTGCAAGTGGAAACTTCTGCAACAATGTCAGGACTCATTTTTTGTTCATGAGACATTAAATCATGTGAATATTATTACAAACTCGTGGTGCACGTGGTAGATTTTGAGGACTGTCCCTGTCGCCCCTTAAGATTACATCGTAGCCACCATGATGTGGAGGAGACGATCTACTGGTCTAATCCCAGTGCCATTTATCTACACACACACGTGGTCAGTAGATAATGAGTGAATTTTAATTTATCAGTGAACTATCCCTTTAAGCCCAATGACACAAATTGTGTTGGCTCTACAAACTAAAGTGTGATTGATTGATATCCTACACTTTATTATATCCTGTAAGTTCATTTCAATACGACCCGGACTCGTGCAGCTGCTCGTGCTCGTGCTGTCGGAGTCGGACGTCACCTCCCAGGGCAGCGCCTCCCTGCAGTTCCCGCCGGAGTCCGCCAGGCGGAGTCGTCTCGGGTACCAGAGGCAGGTGCGCCGAGGTGAAGCGGACGCGGGGAGCTCGGGTGTTTCCGTCGCGGCTCGGCTCTGAACCGCGGCGAACGGGGGGAATGCGGCTCGGCGGACGGTCGCTGGCCACTCGGCGGAGATGTGCGCACGGAGCGGGGAGCGCCCGGCGGCCGGCTGCGGTCCCAGTTAACCGGCTGTTTGTGGGGATGAGGGCGGGAGGGAGCCCCGGTGGCTCGGAGCAGGGTTAGCGGGGGGGCGGGGGTGTTGTTTTGTTTTTTTTTACCCTCCCCGGGAATTTTCTGCCTCTCGTCGGGGAGACGGAATGCGAGAGGAGCCGAGGAGGAGTCCCCAGCTCCGGGGAGCCACGCACTGCAGGCAGCGTGAGTATGAGCACAGCCCCCGAGGGGGGACATACCCCCGGGGGACAGACACCCCGGGGGGACACGGGAATCACACCTCAACTTTTCACGGACCTATTTTATTTCATCTTTTCCACACAAAAAAAAAAATCAGCCTCATCTGTTATTTAACCACAGATTATTATTATTATGAATCTCCTTGTTGTTGAGTGTTCAGGGGGAGGAAAACTGATATTTATCTTTATTGATTATCGATGTGTAACAATCACCTGAAACACCTGCGGACGCGCACAGGCCGAGTCCGCAGCTTTTCACGCGGCGCCTCGCGACTCCTCAGCGGATTAATTCCTGAGGATTTCTTCCTGCCTTTTGTTGCTATGGCGGTTGCCACTGACGACCACTGAGGCCGAAGTCGTAAACAGACGTACTGACGCGAAATAAAGCGCAAGAACCGCAGAGATCACAAGTTGCGTGCGATTTTTTTATTTTTCTTTCTCATTGCGTGTTTCTGGTCTCGCGCGTGTTTTCCCTCACGCAGGGTTTGATCGTGACCTTCCCTCAGGCAAGGCAAGGACAGACAGAGGAAGTCAAGAAGCTGCTGGAGAAGTTGGAGTGTGTGTGACGTGGTTACCAAATGCAACACAACCCCTGTAAGGTCACCAAAAGAAAACACACACAACCCACCACCAGTGCAACATTCAGGCCTTTGAGTGTGTTTCTTTGTGTGGAGGTGCAGGAGGGGTTTGTTGGGCCCAGGATTGAGTTAACTGCGGCCAAGTGGCCAGATTACTGCGGATTAGCAGGCATTTAAAATAGTCACGTTATCCCACCGGTGCCTGCAGAGTCAGCTAGAACAACACCTTTTAGGCCCGGCTCCAGATATTTGCTGAAAATGAATCATTTATTAATGTATGTGGAGTAACTGAGGGGAGGTGTTGCCCTTTTTTCCCCTGTGGCCGTGATATGTTCCCGGTGTCAACAACCTGCGTTAAAGAGTTCATCCGAAAGCAAAGATTGAGCCGTGACTCACCTCCTGCAGGGACAGACATGCATGACCTGGATGCAGGCAGAGGAAGAGTTCCCCTGCCTTTCAACCATATTCACCAGTTTCACCAAGTTATATGTTCAGTTTGAATCACATCAACTGGTGGAAGGCATTGATTAGTGCAGAATACAAGGGATATATTCTCCATCTTGTCCTCTGTCCTAAAATGGGACAGTGTTTAGTTAAAAAAACGTATCGGCCACATGGTTTTCATAGTGCTGCCGTACAAACAAGTAGTAGCCAGTCAGATTCACCTTCAGCGTTCCATCAAGTTCGGCCTGTATCGATGATTAAAAGGACAAAACACTTGAAGTTGTGTCCCTAACATCCGCTGGTAGTTTCTAACAGCTGCTAACATCTAATGGTAACTTAATTTGTGCAGGAGACCTTCAAACACATAAGTCCTATTGGAAAATGCATGTAGGAAAATATGAAATGAAAGATAAAGGAAAACAAATATTAGTGGGCTGATCAATGCCAACGATTTTTGATGCTCACTTCATCATGAAAGTTGTAAATCAAGCAATAAATGCCGTAATGTTCGCTGATTACAAAGTCTCAAACGTGACATCTTATCCTGCTTCTCTGTTCTATATCACTGTAAAGTGAAAACTGAAGAGTGACTCACCTGCTGCTGCAGGGACACCGGCTGGAGACAGAGCTGTGTGTGTGTGTGTGTGTGTGTGTGTGTGTGTGTGTGTGTGTGTGTGTGTGTGTGTGTGTGTGTGTGTGTGTGTGTGTGTGTGTGTGGAGGGAGAAATACACAACCTGGCTGCAGAGAGAGGAAGAGTTTATACCTGAAATCCACCAGTTTCTACCAAGTTGTATATTCAGTTTAACAAAAGAACAGGGAGGAACATGCATGTAGAAAACTGACGAATGACAGACGACGCAGCAAGGCAAAAAAATATGAAATATTAGAGAGCTGATAAATCGATTAACAGTCAAAAGGAAAGGGCAACACTTTTAATACACATTCTATATCCCTGTAAAGTGAAAACTGAAGAGTGACTCGCCTCCTGCAGGGACACTGACTGGAACCAGAGCTGTTTATCGGAGGGAGAAATGCATGACCTGGATACAAGCAGCGGAAGAGTTTATCCCTGTGACCGATATCCACCAGTATGTGTTTTATTTTTTACAAGATAGCCGGGAAGAAAACTGTAGGAAAACAAGACGAGCGAAAGACGATGCAGCAAAGCAAACACATGAAATATTATAAAGCTGATCAATCGTTTGAACAGTCAGAAGAAGATATTTTGCCTATACCCATTTTTCAATTTAACATAGAATATAAACATATTGGACCCCAAAACACATCACATGATTTGATTGTTAGAAATAGATAATTTTTTAAGTGCAATGCAATTTATTCTCTTCTCTCTTTTGCTGGTTTTCTTTGCTTTTTATTCTTGTAAATTGAATAATTTTGAGTTCTGAAATTTTGCAAGATATTTAAGCTGTAGTTTTGGACTTGTCCATGTTTTATACACCAAATAATAAGTTGTTCAAAAGAAATCAGTTAACAATTGCACCCCTATTGTAAGATGTCAGAAATCAAATACAGACACAACTGTAACGGGCCCTGATCTGAGGTGTCCACTGTCTCAGCCTGGACATCTGTGGTTGGTTCCAACAAACCCGGGTTGGAAAATTGGTTCTTCAGGCAGCGTGATGTTGATTTGCAGTTTGGACTCTGGTGTGAAAACAGCTGAGCTCAGTCGAGAAGTCATTTAGAAGCTGAAAGCCACAGCAGAATGATATGAGTCCCAGAGGTTTCCTCCGTGATCCAGAACTCAACGAGGGGAAACTTCAGTGTTGCTGTGAAGTGACATTAATCTTGTCTCTTTTTCCTCCAGTGTGAGAGGTGACGGTGAAATGAAAAGCAAAGCCTCTGACACTCAACTCTAAACCTTTAGAGCTGCTGCAGATAGAGGTGACGACACGTGACTGCATCAAGGTACTTTGTAAAAATATATATCGCCTTTCATGCATGTCCATGTGGGCTTTTAACCTCTGTAGATATTGAATCCTGTACTGTGGTTTCAAACAAAGCCTTTAAATGTGTTTTTCTTACTCACCAGTTGTGAAGTGTGTGTGGAACCAACAGCAGCATCATGTTCTACGGTTCTTCCTCTGGGGCGAGTATGTCCCTGCCGTCCAAGAGTCGCCTGAAGCGCCAGAGCAGGACCTTCACTCAGGTACATGCACGCACACGCACACGCACTCACACGCACTCACACACACACACACACACACACACACACACACACACACACACACACACACACAGACACACACACACACAAACTGAGTGACTACCCAGCTGAATAGAGGTAAAAATAAATGTTGAAAACAAACACCAGTAAATAGTCTATACTGTATTTATTGAACTGCCTGGCTTTGCACTATATCTAAATTTGTTGTTTGACATGTAATCACAGGTCACTTCACATTAAATAAAATAAAAAACATATTCTTTACATTAGTGAAATTTATCCCTGTAGATGAGTGTGAGTGCATTGGTTTAATTGTAGGGATTCTTGGTCATCCAGCACCATTTTGGACTGAAGTACGTGAACAGCTATTGGATGGACTGCCATGAACTTTGGTTGAGATTTGCATTAATAAAAATTAATATTAATAGCAGTGGATGAATCCTGCTGACATTCACATTCCCGCGGTTCTGAATGAAACGTCTGTTTGTTCCTCTCAGGATGAATCATGAGAACTTTTGGTGATCTGTCACAATCACCTGGAACTTTACTTTACTTTATCAAGTTGACTGAATACCTGTTAAACATCAGCTTCTTTGACTCTGTCACTGAGTATGTTTGCATGCTGATGTTAGCGTTTAGCTCAAAGCAGCACTGTGCCTTCCTGCAGCCTCTCAGAGCTGCTGGCATGTCTATAGATTCTTATTCTGGTTAACATGTAGTTTTTAAGAACTGTGAAAACTACAATTGAAATCAATTATTCATCTCCAGTTTATTGAGGCCGCAGAAATGAGACCTATGCATATCGCCCATCCTCAGCAGGTCCTCACGGTTGAACGCCCAATCAGTGAACTGACCCTTTATTATACAGGGACACATGTACTGTACACGATGTCTGTGACACTCTGGCCCTGCGGGACATTCATTGTTGTCTGTCTGTTCTCCAGGTCCTGTACCGTACTCTGAGCTACAGAGACCGTGTTCCAGCAGAAACTGGAACAAACACCCGAGGGGACCGGCGCTCCACGACCGAACCCCCAGAGCGACCAGCGGACGACCCGGCTGAACTCTCCACGCAGAGCTCGGCCCCCGGGGTGCTGAAGATTTTTGGAGATGAAATTTGTGCCGGTGCCAACTACAAGAGCGTCCTGGCCACGCCACGCTCCAGTGCACATGAACTGGTCAAAGAGGCACTCGAACGTTACTCGCTCAACAAGGATGCTGCCCACACGTACGTCCTGTGCGATGTGATCGGACATTTGGAGGGGGGAAGTGAGATAGAGGGAAGTGTGATAGGGGGAAGTGTGATAGGGGGAGGCGGGATAGGGGGAGGCGGGTGGCGGACTGAGTGCTTGCGTGCACTGGGAGACAATGAAAAGCCGCTGTTGCTCCAAGAGCTGTGGAAGCCCAGAGAAGGACACGCTCGCAGATTCGAGCTGCGCCGGAGAGCAGAGGTGGAGGAGCTCAACGCCAAGGAGAAGGACACCATCACTGCTGGTGAGGAAACACACAAACAGGGACACGTAAACACAAACAGGCACACACACTCGTCAGATAGACAAGGGACACACATACAAAGCTGTGCGAACACACACACAGCAGCTGGTCTAACTCCCGTCCTTTCTTAACATGTCAAACTCAGCAGAAAAGCACAGCTCGTTAGCTCCTCTGCAGAGTGTGAGTGTGTGTGTGTGTGTGTGTGTGTGTGTGTGTGTGTGTGTGTGATGCAGAATAAGACTTTTTGTCAGTTATTATCTTCTAGATATTATTTCTGTAAGATTACCAGTGTTTGTTTCAAATGGAGCTGCTCTCCTGTGAAGACATTGTCTCATCCCAGATTCTTTTACATACACACACACGCACACACACTGTCATCTGCAATTAACACACACACACACACAGACACACACACTCACACAGTGCAGTAGAATTGCATGGACAGCTGGTCGATTGATTGAGTGAAAGCTGAATCCTTTTGCAACCGGAGGTGTGGATTTGTGTTGGTGTTTTCATGAATGACACATTTCTACCACAATGTTCTGGCTCAAACCTCAACCTTGTATTGTCAAGTGATTTTTTTTTTAAGTTCCCACGAGAGACTGGCTGATATAAACTTCAATAGAAAATATGGAAACAATTCGAATTCACACTCAGGAAAACAGCTGTTGTGACTTAACATCTGCATTGCAGTGTATATGAATCTATGTCTATCATGCAATGACCTTTATGTGAAATTTACTGATTGATTCCAGCTGCACACACACACACACACACACACACACACACACACACACACACACACACGTGCACACACTCATCCCTGTGCATCCTGCCCAAGACATTCACAAGCATCCCGTTGGTGAACAGCCGTGTTCCGAGAGATTCAGAGCAAGTATTTCCAGCCTCACAGTCAGAGATAGCACTTTGCAGCAGCACATAATGTCTCATGAGGCATGCCAGGGTTTGCTGGTTGCTATGTCAACTTCTGTGGAAGCCAGAGTCAGTCAGCAGTCTCCTTCACTGTTCTTCAGTGTGGTGTGAGGTCCAGCTGTATATTCAGACGGCAGAGAAGACAAGCATGAGACCCTGAAAAGGATAAGGCTGGTGGTTGTGTACATATTTCTAACGGTCAACAAATCCGAGGAGACCCAGGAAACGTGTGATGCAAGATTAGATTGTCTCCATAGTGTCTTTCTATCAATGTGTTTTAATCTGCATTGTCAATCTGTGCATGAAAAAGACCCGACACCATTTGGTACGACGCGATAAAGTTACGAGATACTAGTAATCCCTCAAGGGGGAAACTGAACGTGACCTTACACATAGGACAGACAACAGGCAAGAGAAAATCCTACATGTCTCAAGGCAGAACAGGATCAGCACAGCAGCAAACTACCTACTATCAATGTGACGACAACGTATTCACGCAGTAAACACCATCATCACCACAATACTCAGTACAAGCATCTTCCTAATCCTCCAGAAAAAAGTACAATTATTGCAAAAAAAAGTTGGCGAACCAATAACAACGAAATGCAAAGTGCAAGTGCAGTGGAAACGGACCTGGCAAATAAATCACGAAGGTACATGAAGCATGACTTTAACGTCCACTGAAGTGGAAACACATGCTCTTGTTCATGTTTCCTTGTTTTTAATGTTTCTTCTTCCTGCAGTTTTCAGCAAAAACTTCCCAAAGCGGTAAATTCTGAATTATTTGGAGATTGGCCCGGTGCAGTTTGGGTATTTAGGGCAGGATGGTGAATGTTGGGATTGACTCGAAATAAACTGCAGTTTTCATTGTAGTGGAGGAACACAACAGCCAGCTTAACACTGTGACTTACTGGTGTATTTTAACACACACAAACACACACACACGCACACACACACACACACACACACACACACACACACACACACACACACACACACACACACACACACACACACACAGATGGTTTTGGTATTGTCACTTTTGTTTGTTTATCATATGTAAAATATAGATAACCACCAGCCCAAATGTTTTTCTTTTAAAAAACATTCTCTCATATTTACTGTGCTTAGAAGTGAGAGCAATCATTTTTGCAGCTTATTCTTTTTTTTTATTTACCATTTGAAAATATCCGCCAAAGTGCCTTCTGGGATAAAACCGCTTTAACTAATACACACATATCATTTTCACACTAACCCTTCCTCTATTGTGTTGAAGTGTTAAAAAACCTCACATACCTTGAGATTCCCTTTGTTTCTCTCTTTCCTTCTTTTATATATCTCTCCAACTCTTCTGTCTTTTTCCCTTCGGGGGATGTGCGAGCGTGCATGTGCATGTGTGGATTGTGTTTCTTCTACTTTTTTTTTACAATGAGATGGCACTTTTAAAGGTCGACGGGATTTTCGATGAATAGGTGAACACGCCAAATTCTGTGAAGACAAAAACAAGTGAATTGGACTCATAAAAAAAAACACAACAGAGATATTAGTATGTTGATTTGACAGTGATATAATGGGAGGGAAATCCTGTTCTTCACACCTTTAACTGTGTATCTCTTCCTCTAACTGGTGATGTGACTCACTAGAAACACCACAGACCCTTTCTGCTCCACAGTGCACACCTGTCTTGAGGTGTGCGGATGGTGTGTGTGTGTGTGTTTTTTATGGGGGTTATTCTCTGCTTTGCTTGGTGTTTTGGAGAGGAGGGTGTTTTCTCAGCCTCCTAACCCCTCCCACCCTGCTGTAGGCTCCAAAACCCCCCAATTCCTGGCGGCTCTAATGGGTCGGTCCGGACTTGGCAAACACAGGAGCTCCCCCCTACGGTGTGGTCGAGTGGTACAATCCAGCTCTAAAGGTGGGGACTGGTCTCAGGTAGGGTGGCTGTCAGTCATTGCCATGGAGACCACCTTTACCTGCGTTGTCACCAGCACCACTCCCATTACCAACGATTCAACCAGTCTGAGTGTGTGTGTGTGAGACATTGCATGGCCTCAAAATCCTCAAGTTAAAACCATGAGGAGCTTCTGGGTTCACGTCTCATCAGGGTCACTGTCGTCAGTCCTGCTCCATCCATTGACTTCATCTGACTGGTTTTACTCAGTTTCCACTCCGCTCACACATGAAGACACTTTGTCCAGCCGTCACTCATGAGTCAAACGTGCCAACGCTGCATCTCATGGTCTTTTCTTTTGTGTCCTCAACTTTTTCCTGCTCCATCTCTTCCTTTTGCTTCTTATTACTCTCCACCTGTTCCCCTTCTTGCCTCCCTCTCTCCCTCCTTCTTTTCTATTCCTCTCCACCTCCCTGTAGACATCAACGCCCAGGCTCGTAAGCTCCAGAGGAACAGGGCGAAGGGGACGCTGACACTGCCCCGATCCAGCAACTCATCCCTCTGCCGCAGCCTCAGTGAAACCAGCCTCAACCAGGTGGGGACTCCCACAGAAGCTTAGTCGGGATGATTGATTGTTATTATTAATGGGGCTGTTATCAGCCTGGCTCAAGTCCTGAACGCTTTCTGTGTGTGTGTGTGTGTGTGTGTGTGTGTGTGTGTTTTCAGCTGGGAGTCGGAGATGAGCCCAAACGTTATTACTCTACTCTGCCTGGGCCCTTAAGAGCCCGAGAACGTGAGGTGGCCTCCAGTGGCCGGAGGAAAGAGGAGGGGAGTCAGGGAGGAGGAGGGGGGGTGAGGCACTCTCTCTACCAGTCGCCACATCTGCTCCTGCTGCAGGGATACAATCGCCAGGTGAAGACAGTAAAAGATATTCCTGTGTTTTTGCACCAGACGTCTGATGCGTCTGATCGTATTGTGACGTTAACTGTGTGATGTGTTGCAGGACTGTCTGGTTTACCTGCTGAACAGAGAGCAGCACACAGTCGGCCAGGAGACTCCATCAGCTCGCCCCAACATCTGCCTGTTCTCTCCTGACATCCTGCCTCTCCACTGCCGCTTGCGCAGAGTCCCCGCACCCCGTCGCCATGCCAACAACAACAAGGGGGATGAGTTGGCGGAGAACCAACGCTCCTGTGTTGCTGTTGAGCCTGTCCTCCACGCCACCGTTCTGGTGAACTTTTCCCGCTGCGAGCGTTCCACGACGCTGCGACACGGTGACCTCCTCTCATTTGGATCGCATTACATCTTCTTGTACAAGGACCCTACGGGCGCTAAGCCTCTGCCTGCTCAGACCTTGGCACGCCTTCGCACCCTGGGACAGCTTTACGATGCAGGCATGGAGGAAGCAGAGGGCGGTGCCCAGACTTGTAAGATGTGTGGTTCTGTGCTGAAGGACAGAGCAGCGAATGTGTTGAGCGCTCCGGCGGTCCGACGCAGCTTCAAACCTCACCTGGTGAAACCCCGCAGCGTGGGGACAACAGCAGGAGGTCCCCTTAGTGTGTCAGGAGTGGAAGGAGGCGGAGGAGGAGGAGGAGGCGGAGGAGGAGGAGGAGGAGGAGTGGGAGGAGGCGGAGGAGGAGGAGGAGGAGGATGGGAGTGGGAGGAAGAGGTCAGAAAAGGAGGCTACAACTGGAGTTTGACCAGGGTCATGAAGACCAGCTGTTGAGCAGAATTGTGGGTCTCATTGAACCTGGAGGTGAGTTCTCTGATTTACAAGAGAATATAGAAAATGTAACTTCACTTGACTGTTTCATTATGTTCTCACCTCTAGTGGATCTCACCATGTAGATAGTTTGGGTTTTATTTGCTCAAATATTTCAGATATCTTTTTCCAACATTCCTGCTGCCACAACATTAAAGTGGAGGTGCATTGTTCATATGTGAAAGTCCAGAGAATATCCAGACCCAATAGTTTGCACATTTTCCGGATAAGGAGGTTTTAAAGCCACTCTCTGCGAATGCACCCCAGTTTCTTTACCCACCTTCTCACCAGTCACTCATTTACATTGTCTGTGTGAGTTTTATTTTGGTGATTTGTGCTGATTAGTATTTGATGTACTTTTATTTTGAAATCTAGGCCTATTACATGAATGAGTGCAAACCTCCACCAAGGCTCAACAGTCTCCTTGCACACACTCATAGATATCACTTCCCTAAATCTGTTTGAATTATTCAGATCAATACATTTTTCCCTGGTAAATTGGTGAAAATGTTGACATAACTTAGAGTAAAAGAAAGTGGAAAATAATAATCTCTGGATCCGTCCCCTGGTCCGGATCTGCACCAAAACTTAATGGGTTCCTCCCCGATCCTTCTACCACGTTTCTTTGAAAGCCATTCCGATTTTTTTGTGTAATCTTGCTAACAAACATGGACAGGGGTGAAAACATAACCTCCTTTGCAGAGGTAGAAATGAGGGCTGGAATGAGGTTGTCAGGTTTTATTATCCTCAGGTAGAATTCATCACACAGGGATACAGGAACGGTTCAACACTAAATATTGAAGCGTAAGAGGGAGATGAGGAAAAAATGGTTAAAAGGCATTAATCAATGTCTGTTTCCTGAGAGTAAGATTCTCATTTCATCCATCAACGTTTTACTCTCAAACGGTATAGATATTAAACAGTGAATATAGAATCGATCCATTTAAAAATTGCATTTAAAAACCAACATCTCTTTCCAGTATCAGTGTGTTACTCATGATACTGGTCTTAGCTAGAGAATAGTGCCAGTGAAGCCTGTGCTTTTAAAAACACTCTGGACTAGATACAAGCCACTAAAGGTAAATGACAACACATATTTTATCACAACTGGGATCAACCGAGTTTGGAAACCTTGTGTTTCTCCCAGGAGACGACCACAAGCTGACGCCAGCCTACCTGCTGTGTCTGTGCATACAGCACTCTGCCTCGACCTTCCCTCCTGGGAGCTTTGGAAAACTGCTGCTCAAGATCGTCCGGCGAATCCAGACCATCGCATGGGTCAGTTGACTGTCTGTCTGTTTGTCTGTCTCTCTGTGTCTGTGGTCTCTGATTAAGATGACCTCACGTGGAGGGAAACTGTGTCAGGTCAGGTGAAGAGGTGACAGGGTTGTATTTCACCTGGATTGTACTGTGTTACAGACACACACACACACACACACACACACACACACACACACACACACACACACACACACACACACACAATGTTCTCGGACTAGACTATGACTTGTCTCTATCGAGAGCGATAAACGTCCGAGAAAGTGAAATGAAGTTTATGTTTTTCTTTTACAAAAGAAAAAGCTTGCAAACAGGGCAGTGGGTGTTTTTTTTATTTTAAAATATCAGTGCCAAGGGTTTTTTATTTCAAAAATATATAAAATGTGTAGAGGAGTGGTCTCTTGTTTCAGATTAGTTGGCCCACTTGTGCTATTTAACAAGGCTGAAAACCCAAACTAAAGCTTGTCTACCTTGTCAAGGTCAAATGTTTTATAGCTTCTGAAAATATGCATTGGGGGCTTTCGTTGTTTGATAATTAAGGTCATTATATTCAGGTCAACAGGGCACAAGGTAATTATCAATGTGTGTCACTGTGAGCATACACGGTTTTGTAAATATGATAGTGGTACTGTATTTCTCTCTGCAGCTAAGGTTCTCCTACGCACATCCTGAAAGTTTAATGAAGACCTAATTGCTCTCTGTGTGTGTCTGTGTGTGTGTGTGTGTGTGTGTGTGTGTGTGTGTGTGTGTGTGTGTGTGTGTGTGTGTCTGTGTGTGTGTGTGTGTGTGTGCCTTTCAGGAGAAGACAAAGGAGCTGGCTCAGAAGCAAGCTCAGCAGTGAGTATTGCTTTCCAACTTGTGCTGGAAAGAAAGAGAGCATCGTGTGTGCTCATGTACCATTTTTGTACTTTGCATGTCGATGTCTACTAAACTGTTTGTGCATGTGTGTCCACATATGTGTGTGTGTGTCCATGTAGCCAGGACCCGGCCTCACTGTCTCTGCTCAGTATCTCAGACCTGATCCCAGACCTGCAGATCATCTTCTTCTGGATGTCCAACTCCATCGAGATCCTCTATTTTATACAGCAAAGAGCTCCAGCGTACACACACAGCATCGAGACACTGCAAGGTACACACACACACACACACACACACAGAGTCTGAATGATGAGCTTGGAAACAACTTGGCTGAAGAGTCATTACTCACAGTGACGTACACTAGACACTGATACAGATGCAACACTCCCTCTCTCTCAGTGAATATCTCTAAAGTGTGTCTCTGTCTCTGTCATCTGTGTCCAGGGTCGAAGGAGTCCCTGCTATCTGCGACGATATCAGCCAATGAGGAGGCAATGACCATCCTGGAAGAAGTGATCATGTACACTTTCCAGCAATGTGTCTACTATATCACCAAGGTAATCCGTCACCGCGACAACGGTGTCATCTTCTTAATGATCAAGATTTTATCTCGTTTTTAGAGCCAAGTTACATGAATAATAATTCAAGCTGTGGACCTGATTGAGTTGTTACACACACACACACACACACACACACCACACACACACACACACACTCTCTCTCTCTCTCAATTTATGACTAGATGAGGTAAGAATATGATTAAATTAGAAGCTATTCTGCAATTTCACATCGCTTCCATCACCAAACGTATCTGTGTGTGTGTGTGTGTGTCTGTGTGTCTGTGTGTGTGTGTGTCCAGGCTCTTTATGTAGTGTTGCCAGGTTTGTTAGACTGTAATCCATTCCCGGTCGACAGCTCTGAGCCGTGCTGGAAAGGAGGTGTAGGGTTTCCTGAACCTATACGCAGGGTCCTGCAGGTAAGGACATGTGTTGTTTCTGTACTGTAATTTAGGGCAGTTTCTATTTGTCACTTAACCATTTGACAGACTGACAGAAAATTAATTGGCAGCAATTCTGATACTTGATTGATTATTTTAGTAATTCATGAAAGAAATTTATATATAATACTTTTCAATCTTGAGTATTTGCTACTCTTCACACAATTACAAAAGTTATAACTGCAAAAGCCACACAACAGAAACACAACCACAGAGAAAGTAGGTGACAACGAAACGTGCTGAGTTGCTCTTACAGTTGTGTAGTGGCTCTTACAGTTGTTTTCCATTGACGTGCCTGTGTGAGACGTCTTGGCCACTGTGGAAATGGAACAAGCTGATACAAAATACAAGACAAAAGCCAAAATATGACATTGACACATGGATATACTGTGTTTATTACTGTATTTTTCACAACAGTATTTCTTTGTGTGTGCGTGCAGGTGTTACAGAATGCCCAGGAGCTTTTGCATGGTTATGAGGTCCACCCGGAGATCCAGGCTCAGATGTTTGCTTACCTCTTCTTCTTCTCCAACGTGTCTCTGTTTAACCAGCTAATGGACAAAGGTACGGGGGGGAATAAAAAGCACACACACACACACTCTCGCTTCCATTTGACCCCCCTGAGGATTTGTACAGTTGTTAGTGTGTGTGACAGAGAGAGAGAGAGAGAGAGAGAGAGAGAGAGAGAGAGAGAGAGAGAGAACCCGTGAGTCCTTGTGTCCTTGTCAGCATTTTGACAGAGACTAACCCGGGTTTGTCCTCAATGCCCTTCGCCTATCTGCATTCTATGTCACCCCCCCTCTTCCTCCTCCTCCTCCTCCTCCTCCTCGCCTTCCTTCCTTCCATCTGGCCATCAGGGGGTAAGGGCGAAGAAGAGTGGACGTAGGATTGGATGGAGGGAAAGAGAGGAGAAGGGGAGGGGCAGAAAAGGGCAGAGTGAAGGGCAAAGGGCTGGAAGGCCATCCAGTTGTTGTGATGACCTTGCTCATCGTCTATTACTGTGTCTAAATACAGAAAACGGTCATTTAAGGCCATATATACATCAACGTGTCGGACTCCCCGTCACTTTCACCCTCTCCACACCCGCCCTTTATATCTCCACCTACACACACACAGACTTATATAGAGTCACGCACACACCATATGTCTTCATTAGCCGGTGCAGACAGGAGAGATCACATGTCTGGCAAAGAGAGAAGGAGAAATACCTTTATATTCATGCAGAGGCTGCCCCCCCACCCCACCCCACCTCCTCCTCTCTCTCTCTCGCCGTCTGGCTTTTTTATTCTCTCTCCCTCGCTCCCGTTTTATTTTTTTTGGTCGCCCATTGATATTTCTCTGCTAATGGTGTCCATGGTAACAGTGGAGCGAGCTTGTAGAAGGCAACGCCGATGTTTAGACCCGGTTGACGTCTGGACAGCGACAAGTACGTCATTTCACACCTGGTATTAAAATGCGTCACTGAATGTGCCTCCTGGGGCTGAATGAATCTCATGACGCTGTTTGTGAAGAACGATTTAAAGAAAAGTGTATATTATTATAAGTAGTTCAGCGTGGGGTCACTGAGAAGAGTAAAAATACATTTGATTCATTGTGAATCTCAGGAGGCGTTCAGGACACATTCGGGTGCGTCCACACCTCCACTAAACGGTGACCTCTGTTCAGGGTCAGAGCTCCTCGGTGATCTGATCACAGATTGAAAGCTCCAAGGTCAAGTACGAATGCACCTAAGATGCTGAGGGATGCATTTGAGATCCGATCAGCGAGACCACCGTCGGAGGTTATCTGGGACACATGTGGCCACGTCCTCCGAGCAGAGTGAACCTGAATGCCTCCTGGGACCGTCTACTCGGCTCACGTCCTCTGACCCGCTACAGTTTCGTGATAAACAGAAATTATTCTTACACTTTTCAGTGTTTCCCATATACTGATTTATTTGTGCCCTTCCGAAGTATCAACACTGACGGCCACGTATTGATTTTCTATTTTATTTAGCCTTGCAATTGAGTAAAACCTTATTTCATTTTAGAGATGTGTGCAGTAAACTGATGGTCTCAGCATCTTCTGGCCCCACTCTCTCTCTCTCTCTCTCTCTTTCTCACTCTTTCTCTCTCTCGTGGCTCACACACACACACACACACACACACACACACACACACACATACGCACACAGACTGACAATGGACCTGTACCCATCTGTCAGTCTGACTAGCTAAGAATAATACTTTTATATGAATTCATAAAAGCGATTTAATAACTGAAACACATGATATAATTTGGCAAATCAACACAGTTTCTGATTCTGTTGGTTTGAGTGTGCGTCCAAATCATTCGGGGTTGACCAAGTGTAAATGTCACAATCTCTATTATTCACGAGAGAATTTGTAAAGATCATTATTTAAAAATCGATCGCGTTCTCCGACCTTCGCCGTGCAAACAGTCGTCAGTGGAAACCGGCTCGTCGTTGTCGCTCTGTTGGTTTTGTGAGTGTTTGTCGGCTTCTCTGTGTTTTAAAGGTGAGTGTGTTTTCGTAAACCAGCTGCTATGAAGCATTATGACACCTTTGCTAAGGGGTTAAGTGATGTCTCGTCTGTTTGCGATGCCTCACACGCAGATTACTGTATGCCTAGACATAAGCCTATTAAAGTGTGTGTGTGTGTGTGTGCATCCAAAACATATGGCAGAATATTTGAATGGTTATGTGTGAGACGTCTCAACGTGATGCTGCCAGTTTATCATCTGTCTGAAGTGTCCTGTCTAATTTTTTATTAATCTGGACATCAAACTTTATTGACTTTTTATTTGGTGGTCGACCGAAATTCATCTAAAGCACCAGATGAACTGTCAAGTACCAGAAGCTGGCATTGATGGATCTGTGAAGTTTCATCATCACGTTTTTACTCGTTCTCTTCTGATTTATACTTTGTAGCTTAAATTAAGTAGAAAAGTACAAACTGTGAGGTAAAGAAAAAACATATTGATTACAATTTAAAATATCGGGGTTTATTATCAATCCACTTTTTTAAATATTGATTAAATTTCAGATGGTGGATTCTCGTAGAGAGGGTTGAGTCTTTCCAAACGATAGCTTCTAATTTCTTTTTTTTGTCCGCGTGTGAGCAATAGCTTTTTGATTTGCTGAGTAATTTAATCAATGTTATCATGACCCTGCGCTGGTAATATCAGGTAATACAATACAACAATGCTGATAAGCCAATGCATGTAACCTGCTCTCTGATTGGCTATCACCTGGCTTGTCATGTGCAGATGAATGAATCAGGGTGGATGACCGAGTTGAGGGAGTCTCCTTCTCTGAGGATCAGCGTCTTTGCACCAAAACAGAGCCTGGAAAAACAAATGTAGGATCTCTGTAACCAATCAGAGAGCTTATAAGTCTCTTCTCTTTGAGATAATAAAAAATGTAGCCGGCTCCGGTCCAGTTGTTTGTCATTGTTTGTACCAAAGCCCATCAGGCCTGAGCTGGGGGGGGGTAATTTCACAAAGCTTAAAAAGGCATTATAGCCACAGTGAGGTAATGACAGCATGACAGATGCTAGATTTGGAGTAACTGCCTGCTTAACTTGTCACAAAACTTCTCTGAGCTCCTCCATGTGCTGCAGAGAGAGAACGGGCGAGGCAGAGGGAGGAACGGAGGACGTGTGTCGGTTTTGTTTCGCACTAAAAACACGAACCCGGTCAACTGAGCTCCTCTGCACCGCTCCATTTGTATTCTGAGAAGAGAAGCAGCTGGTGGCCGCTGCTGTTGTTTCATCGAATATCGACTTGATAAGAAATGAAAGCCTCTGTTACAGCACCGTGCGAACATGAACATGCACAGAAACACAGCATCTCTTTTAAAATGCTGAGACACGTAAGGGGAAAAGGGTGATTGTGCGTTCCATGGAACAGTCTACCGTTCAGTTCTCCCCTTCTTAAGACTAGACTAAATGTGTGTGTGCGTGTGTGTGTGTCTGTGTGGTGTGTGTAGGTCCCTCCCGGGGTTGGTTCCAGCGCTCCAAGGTGCTGCAGATCCAGGCGTGTTTGCGAATGGTCATGGAGTGGGCGAGCAGATCCAGTCTGGGACATCTGGCCGACAAATTCTTCACCAAACTCACCAGCACGGTGTCCATACTGGCCACATCCCCACAACAGCTCAAACAGGTAACACACACACACACACACACACACACACACACACACAGGCACATACAATCCTATAAAGGATTATATTGTAAGATGGGTAATCAAGATTCTTGTTGATTTCTCAGAGTAATGCATGGATCTTGCCATACTAAATTGGTATACTAATACTAATACATACTAATACTTTAAAATAAGAATAAAGTTTACCATATTTATTAGTTTACTCAGCCAACAGCTACTGATGGTTATTGTCCAGTAACACACATCCAGTAACATCTTGTGACTGCCCACTTATTGTCTCGCCTCCCTTAATTGCTTAATTGTATTACAAAAGGATAAATGATTAAATACATTTTTTTCCTCTGTTTGATTCCCTCTCGGTCTGCAGCTGAGTTGGAGAGCGTTGTCCAGTGAGCATCCGTCTCTGAAACCAGTGCAGCTGCACAGGATTCTCACCCAGTACCAGCTCACAGCAGAGATCGGCCCCGTCCCAATCTGGCAGCCCAGCAGTGAGGACGAGGCCTACATTTACAGAACAGGTACATGTATGAATGTGTAGAGTTTATGTAAAGCCCTTGTCGTATAATTTAGGCCAGTGGGTACAGATAAACCTGCTCGACCCACTAGCTGGTTAATAAATTTTAAAAAAGCTCCAACATGTGTTATAACCATAAAACTTGAGGCTCACTGCATCAAAAACATCCAAAGCTCTCAAAGTTCATAAAGAGCGATCACCAGAACAATCAGAGCTTCCCTCCTCAACCCCTTTTTCACAACTAACCAGTGAACACGTGATATAACTAATGCCTCCATCACCAACACCACGTGACCAGATTACCGTAAGTAACCTAAAAAGGTGTGAAGCAACAACTCTTGAACTCTGATATTCCTTCAAATCTTTTGTACTTGACACAGATGTAACATTTTCTTCATTATGGTCTTAAAAAGTCTTAAATTTAACTGGTTGAAATCTGCAGAAACACAGAATTCACCTACTTCAAGAGTACACACACTACAATTAACAAACAAGCAGCCAAAAGCAAACTTTAATGTAAACAATGTTTGTGGAGTCATGAAGGAGTTGGCAGAATATGTTAGAGTTATGTGTGTGTGCGTGTGCGAAAGCTGCAAAACAGAGAGTAAGAGGCTGATGGAGCAGGTGAAGCAATCCTGGATTAGGCTTTTAATGATGTATATGTGTATTCATGAGTGCGTGTGTGTGTGTGTACTTGTTTTAACATCTGTGTGTGTGTGTGTGTGTGTGTGTGTTCAGTGGACCTCCTGGAGAGCTTTGAGAACCACCCTCCCATCGTGTTGCCCAGCGCCGGGTTCCGAGTGGACTTGGACAGCGAGTGTGTGGAAGACAGCATCTACAGGCAGCTGCTCTACATCCGCCACTACCTGTGGGGGCTACGCACCAAGACGCAGCCGCACGCCAACGCCCCGAGCGTGCACACGCACTCAAACGGAACCAACACGGCCGACTGGCCCGACGTCCAGGTCACAAGACTCACGTGCACACACACACGCAGCACACTGTCAAATACACACACACCTAGCGGTAATCCCGGCCATGTGCCTCAGCAGCTGTGGCTGTTGAGGAGTTCCTCATAATCCCATAAATGAAAGACAAAAAACCCTCAGACACACACACACACACACTCACAGAAACCTAGACATGGTTAAATCATGGTTAATCTGATTAGTCTTTAGGCTGTCCAATTAGTGGGAACGGCCGACTAGACCATAATCCCGAGTGTTACTGCACCCTCATATGTACACATATACAGAAACACATATACAGAAATACATTTACATTCACAGATATTGCTCAGGTGTAAACCAGTGATGGTAAATTTGTCTGTAAAATGGTCAATCGATCAAACTCTAATTGAGGTGTTGTATCGAGCAATACAACTTTTTGTTCATAGGATTAAAAAACGCTCATCCATCGATTAATGGAAGACAGGAATTTGTATCTTTTGTTTTGCTTCCTTTGCATCCGTGGAACTTTAAAACCTCGTGCTGGCTTCTGAAGTCTTTCTGTTCCTTCCTGACAACAGAGGGAGCTGCTGCCTCCCACCCACAACAGTCCCCGCTCCGGAGCTCCCGGGGACGAGGCGGAGACAGGGGAGGAGAGAGGACGGGACAGACCCCCGGGCCAGACACACACACACAGCCTCAGGAGGAACGGGACCATTCACCACCCACGGCCTGCAAATCCCGACCCGTCCTGCCTCCTGACCCCTCCCAACACCCCGCTGTACCCCGACGGAGGCGGGGGAGGGGTCCTCGGGCCGATCATAGGCCCCAACACTCAGACTAACGGCTGCGGCGGCAGAACGGCGGCAGAATGCAAGAAGACCAACGGGCTCATCACCAACGGACTGGAGGGTAGGCTGAAACATACAGGAAGTCCGCAAAATAACACACGAGCAGCATAACGGAAACTAGAGTGGAGCAATAGGGCCAAATTTAAAGAAAATAAATTCTAAAATGTTGAGAATCAAGTAATATTATGAGAAAAAGTAAATTTACAACCTTTTTCTTGTAATATTCCGACTTATTCTCTTAATCTCATCAGTTATTTTCCTCCACTTGGCCCTAATGCCCTGATACTCAGATATGTCACTGATATTTATTTATTTGAGAGACCATAGCTCTGCTCTCCCAAATTTTAAAGCTCACTGAATAAGGTTTTTTGTTCTGTAAGGAAACACCAGGCCGGGGGGGGGGTTTACTGTGGCACTAAAACCCCCCAAATGAATGAATCATAGAGGGAAACACTGAACTTTATAACAGCATTAATAAAGCTGTGTTTAATGTTAATGAATCGCATCGTGGCCAGAACCCATGCATCCCTACACAGTATATTATCAGTACATTATCCAGTTTACAGGGTGCTTAAACTTAACAGCACATTCTATCATGTAGATATAAAGATAGTGTAACGGTCAATTTCCCACTGGTTCCGTGGCTTTGTTTGCATCTCAGCGATTTGCAAAGACAACAGGACAAACATGATAGATACATGATAATAACAGTCATTGGTATTTCTACTTCACCTGAAGCTACATTCATCAATACCATGTTTATGAAATGGGGTAATTTAAATCACCTACTCTGCACCGACAAAGCTTTTTAGCCTCCTTGAGCTAATTCTCAAAGATTCACATTCTCCGTTTGATTCAGTCAGACTCAGAGACTGTAAATAAAGATGGACGACACATCTCCAGTTCCTCTCACGGTCCAGAAATGATGCTATCGCCGTCCAACAGTAGCGATTATGGGGTGGAGCCATATCACGATGATTCACCTCGATTTTAAAGCTTTAAATAACAAATTAAAACCAAACGTACTGGGAAATTAACCCTTTTCATTCATCAGTGTCATAAGAACTACCTGAAATGACCATCTTTCAGAAAAATGTATTTGACTTTTTAGTTTGATCCATGTTCCATCCACAAACACGGAGGAGACAGGATTTATGACCTATACTGCATCTTTATATACTCTATGGTCAGAATACTCTTGATCAGTGTTGTTTTTCACTAGACATGCTGATTCACACACTTTTCTCTGTCTGCTGAGCATCAAATGTCACAAAATCAAACTCACCAACTCAAGAATAAGGTTGAAAATGCACGAAAGACCTTTTTTTTTTTTCAACCAGGGCAAGAATGAAAGCTTATCGACTATCGTGTCCAGAGATATGATACAATTAGAAAAGTTATTCACTGTTTGTTGTATGTGTAATTAATGAGCCAGCTGTTTCTAACCTATTAGCTACAATCACATCTTAATATGATCAAACAGTATCTGAGTTTTGTGCCACTCTGCTTGTTTTGGAGTTCTTCTGTCCCCTAGTGGCCACAAAGTAAATGCAGTTTTAGTGCCTGTCACAGAGACATCTCACCTGTGTTGTGTCCTCCAGTGTAGTGAGTGTGACATCATGTGTGTGTGTCCGACAAACTCTGCAGCTGCACCTCTGCATGTGTCTCAGTATCTGTGTGTGTCTCCTCTGCACAGCGAGACCTCTTTTGTCTGTCCGACCCCATAGCAAGACCCTGTGTGTGTGTGTTTGTGTGTGTGTGTGGGTGTCTTTGTGGATGTGGGTGTCCGTGTCCTCTGCAGGGTGTATAAGTGGGTGTGAGTTTCCTTTCCCTGTATCCTCCCCTGGCGTCCCTCCCCTCCCTGATGACTTGTGTGTGGTGTTTGTAGTGGAACTGGACAAGGGACCGTACGGACTGGGCATGGGACTCATAGACGGCCTGGTGAGTAGCCCGAGTTTCATCAGAGACTTCTTCTCTTTGTGATTCACTGTTTCAACTCCACTGGAAATTAAGAAAATCTCACACAGTTCATTTATTTATCCTTAACTATCCTCTGATGAGTTTGTTTCTTTCCTTTGTCTGTTAGCAGGATTATAGGATCATTTGTCTATAAATATAAATAAATGATAAAAATAAACAATCTTGACACATACCACATCCTTCCGTAATCCATGTTCAGTAGTTTTCCATAATCTAATACACAAACAAATGCAGATGAACATCCTTGCCAGAGGTATATACTGTATGTGCACATTTAGTTTCAAGTTCAAATTTAAATGACTATAATATTATCTACTTTATCCATTTATTAAAAACTATCTTTAGTGCTGAAACAATTAGCTGGTGGACACAGCTTCTTCTTAATAACCATGTCTGAGGTTCTGCCGGCTGATGAGAAACAGATATTGATTTTCCGTTTCCACGCTAACACGCCTCCCTCCTGCAGCACACTCCTCTCAACGCTCCAGGCATTTACATCCGGACCCTGATCCCCGACGGGCCGGCTGCCTCCGACGGCCGCCTGAGGATCGGGGACCGCATCCTGGCTGTGAACGGGACCAGCCTGATCGGAGCAGACTACCAGAGGTACACAGAGGATGTTCCAGTGGCGGCTGTTTGTGGAGATTAATGAAACTATATTAGATTATGATTCGGTTAACTTCGCCCTCCACCATCAGCCTCTGCAATTGATTACTGTGATTGATCGGTGCCAGCCCAGACTGGGACACTCCTCCGTCTGGGCTCTTGTCTCTGCTGAGTTTCGTGTAACCGGACTCTGGTTTTTTCTTCCGTCTGCTTCCTCCCGTGCAGCGCGGTGGATCTGATTCGTCTGGGGGGAGGTCGACTGCGCTTCCTGGTCGCCAAGTCTGACCCCGAGGTTTCGGATAAGATCAGTGCCTCCTCCTGCTGACCGCCTCCACGGCGCAGCCAAGAAACGCACACAGTCCACAGGTAGGACGGTGAGGGGTGCAGATGTGTGTGTGCTGATGAACAGGAAACACACAAACGAACCCGGGATGCGTAACACTACGCCGCATGAAATATGGATGCAAGCTGCAGCTGCCAGACCTGCCCCCCCCCCCACCACGCTGACTCCTCCTCTGTAACCCACGGCGACATCCCACCAGCGTGCTGCGAGGTGGGCGGGGTCTAACGAGCCAGTCAGAAGTCTGACGTGGTTTCAAAGCACAGTAGATTGATGGGTTTTTAAAGTTCTCATCAGTCGGAGCATGTGTGCACACTGGACTTCTTCCCCCCGCCTGTATTTTAGAATAATTTGTATTAGCGATGCAGGCATTAATTAGCATGATGAACCCAGCTCTCGGGACAAAGAGCGTCTGATGGACATGAACTGAAAAACATGGAGACGACCTCGATGTCTTACACGGAATGTTTAATATACCTTTTTGCTGGTGAAGCCTCCCAAACATGATCCCTGAATGCTCCACAGACTCAAACCATCGTGTACGAATGTCGACTCTCGCTGGAGAAGTGGACGAGGAGGCAAAACTCTCGAGTGTGAAGACGACCGACGCAGCTCCCCTCTCTCACATTTAACCCCATCGGTGAACTTGTAAGGATGATCTCCGGGGGGCGTCGTTTATTAATCACTGGATCGTCGAGGCGTCACAGTTTCACTCCAGAGTCTCTGATGCACAACCCCTCTGTGTATAAACCCTCATTTTACTGTGGATATATGCTGCTGTATGTGTCTGGTTCTGAGAGGTGTAAATAACTGTTTGTACATATTTAACACTTCCATGGACAAAAGAGAAACTGCATTTGGGAAAGTTTTTTTTTTTTTGGGAAACAGTATTAAGAAACAGTATTAACTGGAAAGAGAGAAACAGAAAATGGGTTGTGTACTTTTTTCAAATATTTAATTCTCAACCATGTTAATTTATTTTGATTCCAATTAATAGAAGTATGGGTTGTGTGCTGTAGAACTGCAAACTCCTGTTTACACAGGTCGGTAAAGGTCACTACACGAACACTTCAAGAAAACAATCTTAATTCTAGTGATGAACAGCAGATTTCAGTCAAATTAACCCGAAGTTTCAAGGTGTCCGTCAGTGAGTTTTTAACAATTAAATCCTTTTTTTCATATAAAATAGATCCAATAAAGACAAAATAATTCCCAGAACCAGGAGATTCAATTTGATTCACAGTGTAAACAAAGAAAAGTGAAGAAATCTCGACATTAACACTGAACATTTGCCATTTTTACTCGACTTGACTGATTCATTGATTAGTTACTAATTTCAGCCCTAAAGTTGACATTATTTTTGGGGTGTTGTTATTGTTGCACTGTCTTTTTTTAAACATGTTTTAATTACTAAATTATTTCACACATGTAAAAAAAAAAACAATTGTTTCTTCTCTTCCATCAGTTTTGTTTCAATCTAAATCTTTGGATTTTGTTCCATTTTCAAGGTTTGACCTCCCGTGTGTTTATTCTTCTCTGGTCGTTATTTATACTGGTTAATGATGGTACTTAATAATAAAGACTGTTTAAAGAAGAAATAAAGAAGTTTTCTCTTTTTGAAACACAACGTGGGACCAAATCTCATCAGCTCGTCTGTGAGTCCAAGAAAAAAAAACGAGAAATCACAGCAAGAGATTTACGTCAAAGAGGAATTTTAATTTGTGCTAAACATTTTTTAACAAATCACAAAAACAGGAACATTTAAAAATACATATACTTCTCTATTTTCCAGAATGTTTGCGTATTGATGACAGCTGTTTCTTTTTTTTTTTTAATATATATATAGCAAAATATTTCTTTTTTTTTCCAAAATGAGAAAAAATACCTTCTAGATAAGCTTTGTCATTTAGCAGATAGAGCAGCATACAATCATTACGCATCTTTTTTGTTTGTCTTTTCTTTTCTAATGTGCAACAACAATCACTGAAATCTTTGTGCCTGATTACCAGCTGAACATGAGAGGCCCCTGTGAGGACATTCGGAGAGAAGCTAAAGGCAGAGTGAGAACGAGAGAATGGAGAGAGATGGGGGTGTGGGGGGTGGGGGGGAGGGAAAGTGCTGATGAATATCTTATTAGAGCCATGTCT
Organism: Hippoglossus stenolepis; assembly: GCF_022539355.2. Lineage (NCBI taxonomy): Eukaryota > Metazoa > Chordata > Actinopteri > Pleuronectiformes > Pleuronectidae > Hippoglossus > Hippoglossus stenolepis. The sequence continues at coordinate 24,835,469 of NC_061484.1, forward strand.
GTGACAGGAACTGCCAACAGCTCGATGCCTCTGTAGACTGAAAAGATGGGAGACTGCTCGCTGGGGACAAGGGGAGAGGTTACGAGTATTAGGGCCACTTAAAGGGTTAAAAAACCCCAAAAGAATCTGACATTTTGAGAATAAAGTTGTAATATTATGAGAATTAAGTCACGGGAATAAGTCGTAACAATGAGGGGAAACAGGCACAATTATACGAGAATGAAGTTGTAAATTTACGAGAATGAAGTAACATTCTGAGGAAGAAAAGTCAAACTCTTGCAGCATCTTTTTAGATTATACTTTGCAAGTTTCATAAATAACATAATACTTACGCTTTGGGCTCATCTGCTCATTATCGTGACTTTGAAAAGTTTGTGCAAGTACCTAAGTCTACTCTGAAGAAGGAATCACACGGACTGGGGAGATAATTGTCTCTTTTGTGGAGGAGGAAATGATTGCGTGAGATTGCATCAAGATGCCGGATCCAGGGGAGAAACTCCAGCGAGCTCCATCTCCTCGCTGCTCATTTCCTTAAAAACATTTTTTATTTAAATTCCCACAATATGACTCCTCATTGAATTACGACTTTCTTCTCATGTACAACTTTTCTTGTCAGAATCTCAGAATTAGTTTTTTCTTCAAAAATGGCCCTAACACCAAAGAGAGGTAGATTCGGGAGAAAGAGAGAAAAAGAAACAGCGGAACTTGAAAGTAGAAAAGAGCTCAGATCAAAGGAGGCTGTGAAATGTACCATGAAGAAAGAAAAACAACAGACAAGAAAAAACAGATGAATATTTTTTGTCCACATTTGTTGGTCCCGCCCGTCCCCTGATAAAAACGAATCCCAAAGTCTGCCAAAGCAACGTTAACTGTCACCGTTGTAGTGTTGCCGATCGTGTACTGTTAAAGAAGCGCCGTGTTAATCTAAAAAAAAGGTAAAGCTTTTTCTAAAGGTTAAAATAAAATGACGAGAAAAAGAAAAATTGTAGAAATATTTAAGGCTTTAAGGATTATTACAATAATGCTTTGCTGTGCCGAGACAGAACAGTAGGCACGCGCCGTTTCATTTGTCCTTTCACCACTACTGAAAGAAGAAAAAAAAAAAATTAAAACAACAATCAGTTTGTCTACATTAGGTTAGCTCCACTTCAATCAGCTCCAAATAGTTGCCTCTCTTTTTTTTTTTTTTGTATATTTATTTTTTTTGCTCGTTCCTGCTGTGACCTGCCGAGTCGCCCCCAGATCACGTCGAATCTGGTGAGGATCCAAACCGAGCTGAAGTGAAGCGAGAACCGCTCAAGTCCTGGTTTGTTATTCCTGGAGTTTCTCCATCTCCTCTTGAAAAAGAAAAAACGACACCACTCTCTCTCTCTCTCTCTCTTTGTGCTTTACAGAGAAGACGAAGGGAGGAGACGCCTCATGTTCTGGTCTTGGCTTTAATATTAACATTTTCTCTTTTCTGACAAGAGACGACCAGTTGGGATTTCTTTTCCGTCTCACCTTTTTTCGAAGAGTACGATCATATTCTTTATAGCCTCCCAAGCCCAATCAACCGGGTCTGCGGTTACCTTTCTATCCACATCTGCGTTAAGATATGTCAACTCCAATCGTCACAGTTTCTTCTGTAAATACAGGCCGGGGGAAATCTCCGAACACGTTCCCTGCTTTGGAATCAGGCAGCGGCTCTGATCAGACGTGCAGGAGAGCTGAGTTCTTTGGCCTGAGAGCGATAATAACCGACGGATCTGATCCATCAACAAGAATAAAGGTCGCATCGGAGATATCCTCCAACATTCACATAAGTGGAAGTAGTGCTAAAATGATTTTTACTATGCATAATGCTCTCATACGATTAAAGTCCTGACTTGTTTGTGAATGGTGGATTACATTATAAAAGAGTGTAAAGCTGAAAAAGCCCTGAAATATCCGCTTACTTTCAAATTGAGAATGTATGTGAAGGTTTTTCATCTACTGTCGAACAGCGCATGTTCCTTACAATTGAATTCCCTTCGGTGGAGAGAGGCTGCGTGTACATTTTTTGGCCATGTCGGCTGCAGTCATATCATATGTAGTATAAAAGGTGAAACGTTAGGAGAGGCTGTCCACTGGGTACCTGGTAAGGACGCCTGCGTTTTACTTCCTAGGGTCGTGGGTTTGCGATGTCATGGCAACGATGACGGGCTGCTGGGCAGACGTGACTTGATGCTGCACAGATTCGGTTCCGCCGTCGTCCTCCATCTTCAGCCGCTTGGCCTGGGGAGCGCCCGGCTGCTCGGCTAAAGTGTCCGCACTGGGCTGTCGGCTCAGGAGCACTGGGGGGGAGCTGGAGGCCTGAGCGGCCAAGATCTGGAGAGGACTACTGAGCCCTGGGAGGGAAATGAAGAGAGAGCGAGTGTTAACGGGGAGCAGAGGCAGTGAGGTTACAGATATTTTATGTTATTATGTAAAAAGAATTTGGGATCACTGCGCCGAGGAGGTCATGTTTTCATTGCTGTCTGTTTGTCCGTCTGTTAGCAGAATCACACAAACGCTACAAATCTGATTTTGATGAAACCAGATGGAAAGATGCGTTATGAGCCAACAAAGAATCCATTACGTTTGGAGCAGAGCCAATAAAGGACGAGGCTCCAGGAATTTTTTTTATCCCGCTTTCTTCAATATTGCGCTTTGACATTTTTGTGAATTTCTTAAGAAACTACGTCACTCAGTGCAGTTTAGCTCCACCGAGGGCCAACAGCCCCCGTATGACACCACACTTAAATTCACTAGAACCATAGTCACAACCCCTCCCCTCAACCAAAGCTCATGGAACTTGGTATTGTAGTTTTTGCGTAATGCTGCTGACTAACAAACAAACTAAAAAAACATAAAGGAGGTAATAATGCAGAGATCTTTCATTTAATGGAGTATTAAGGGGGATGATATCTGAGAGTTTTTGCAGTTAATTGAATTTAAGGAGACTGTTGGGCCTTGGCGGACGTATGAGCTCTACTAGTTATGAAAGTATAGTGGGACCAATTAGACCGTGTGTAAGGTAATTAACTGGAAACATTGTGTTTGACTCCGTTCACAGCAGCACTGCAGGTGTGTGATGTGTGAATCCTCCTGGTCTATGGATTATGCTGCTATTTACACAAATAAATAAACAACCTTCGTATAAAACAAGGTTGAATTGTTATTTTCTAACGCGTCTCGTCCATTCCAAACATTAATATTCTTGTTGGTTAACGAGTTGTCGGTTATTGGTCAGAAAAAAGAACATCCCTAATCCATTCTAAACAGTCCTGTAATAAAACCTGCCTTTATAAAATGTATAACGCTCAGTTTTGGGTGGAAGGAGTTTTAGAGAAGTACTGATAAGGTCATTTAGTTTATCTGTTTTACATTATACAGAAACACAAGCTCTGTATATTACAGCAGTTTACTTCTCCCCATTTATAGCAGTGATAAGATAAATAACAGACACTGTCTGTTTAACGCAATAAAGTTAGACAGCATCACAAAATACAGCCTCCATAACGAGCATATAGATGAATCAGCTCATACATGTTATCCGTTTCTATAACTAATGTCATCTCAGCTTAAACTGAGGATAATAGTCTTTACGGAGGGAGGATTTATTGCAGAGCTCTTTTATTAGACCACATTAGTTGAAGTAATTTATACTTAATAAACTGGCGACTGACCATATACGCTTAAATCTCCTGTATGTAAATAATCACTTGTGTGCAGGACACTGGTTTTCATCCCCATCTCAACAGGCAGTAACAACCTATCTTCATCACTGTGAAGGGTCAGTGTGTATCTCACCAGATGCATTAGCAAGGCTGGTTGCTGTGGCTACAGCAGCAGTGGTGTGTTTGCCATTCTGAGTAACAGCCCGAACAGGAAGTTGATGTAGACCTGGAGCCAGGTTCCGTCCGTGTCCATCTCCGCCTCCGCCCTGCACGGCACTGTCCACGGTCTGGATCACCCGCTCTCTGTTCATCTGGGCGTCTGAGGGGGAAAGCATTTAAAAGGTTCAAATATGTAAACAATAAAATCTGCTACTAAAAAGGTTCCCTTCCGAAAACAAAGCTCACCCATTCAGAAGAACTCATAATATGCACATCTTATTTATAAGTACTGAATCTGTCTATTTCTTCAAACTCATTGTTTACCTCAATCGAAGTAAAAGTTTGAAATAATCATGATATTGATTTGAAGTCCTATCACCCAGCCCAACTCTCATTGTCCCTCCCTATTTTAAATAAAGGTTAAAATAATAATAATGCAAACATACGGGTTCAATTACACGAGTAACATTCAAACACAAGAGTATGAAGTATCCCTGTGTCCCATAATATGTGTCAATTGCTATTATATTAAAATGACAGACATGTGGTCAAATATCAGTTCAGGTCACCTGGTCGCTTCCTCAGAAGTTCTGTCGTTTAACAGAGATAAAGGAAATAATTATCCTGAACCTTTTAACACTTTCAAAAAATGTTAAAGCTTTGAGTTTGGACCCAATATAACTTGCAGGAGCAAACAGATATAACAAATACTATAGAATGTGCAAAACAGTTACGGAACACTTTCCCCAACGCACGTGGAGATGAGAACACTAAGGTAAATATAGTTCGTCACATAATACAGAAGGTCTCTCCTGAAGAGACTCACATACCTCTGAGCTCACCCTCTGCTCCTCCACCAGAGGGGGCACTGTAACCGTTCGGAGGGTTGGAAAGTGGATGGGCACTGGTGACCAACCGCATCATGGTGACAGACGGCTGAGGGACGCTCTGGAGCAAGTGGATGGGCTGACCGCCGCCACCTGGAACCAAAGCAAGGGTCTTTCCTGCTCCTGTGGAGAGGAGGGTCGGGTGGTGGGGCGCTGCCATGATGACCGCCTGAGTGTGGACAGGAGATCCTGCAGAGACACAACCAGACGACAATGTCACCTGTTTCATGGAGCATGTGAAAGCCTTTCGTGTTTGTGTGTCTCTGAATGTGTTTTGTGTTTATAGGGCTTGTGTGCATGTTCACCTGGAGCGCTCTGGGAGTACCTGTACTCAGGTACAGATGCCAGTTTGTGAGCCAGCTGTTCGTGGTGGTCGTGGGGGATAGGAGAGCCCTCCCTGCTCAGACACTCAGGAGTCTGAAGTCCACTGGATGGAGGAGAGAGAAGCCCCTGGTGCGTCGGGGAGGCAGGGGCACTCCTGAAAAACAGAATGAAGGGATTCAGATTAAAATAGTAAGAGACTCCAATTGACATACGGAGCTCCTCCACTGTCAGAAGCTACTGCTGAACCAGTTGAACCTAGAAATTAGACTTACTTTGTTCTATCCAATCAAATGATAGCCAGGATCAGAAGCAGAGAAACAGGAAGAAGAGTTAACCAAGTCAAAAGTGAAGGGACAGAGTCTGACAGTCGCTCGTGTGTGTTTGTGCAGAAACGCCCATGCACAGTCCCCACTCACCTAGAAGAGAGAGGTCCAAATGGCGTCCTAAAGCAAGCCACCCCCCTTTGCCGTCTTTTCCTGAAGGCTTGCTCCACCAACTTGCTCTCGGAGGCGGAATCCACGCGCCAGAAACTGCCTTTCCCAGGCTCGTCCTGAGAGCGGGCCACTTTCAGGAAGTAGCGGTTGAGTGACAGGTTGTGTCTGATTGAGTTCTGGACGGAGGCAAAACATGAAGAGTATTATGTCGCTGGACACACAGACACGCATCTAATTTAAAGGAAACTAAGCGAGAAGAAAGTCTCCTGAGGGATTTCTTTCCTTGCTCATGAAATACGACAAAACCTGTTTTTCTATGACATTTCAGTTTTTATCATTTACAGTCAAGGAAATGAAAAGAAAACAATATAGATATACTGTATACATATCACTATACATCAGATATTATACTGTAATAGAGCTGGGTGATATGGCCAAAAACTATATCATGTAATAATTGTTTGAATTATGTGATAATCATAATTATCACAATAAATGTCACATTATTTCTTTTAAGCTTAAACACTGATTTTTGCTCCCGATGTTTGATTCTTTATTTTACAGAGTAAATCTGAGGTAGATCAATTATGAGCAAGATATCAATATATATTGGACTTTTGTTTTATTGACCAGCGATATTTGCGGTGTAAGTACCTACCTGCCAGCCCTTGTCTGCAGTGCGGTAGTAGGGGTAGTGTTTAGTGATGTGGGCGTAGATGCCACTAAGAGTCAACTGTTTGTCCGGTGCTGAGGAGATGGCCTGGACGATCAGCTGTGCGTAGGAATACGGGGGTTTGGACTCATCCTGGACAAACGAGACACGAGAATTAACAAACGCACATCCTCCAGCACATGTTGTCAAAGAATGTGGTTTAAAAGCTGAAGACGAAGTGGTTATTTATCAGAAACAAAATCGAGTTCAGGATGCGTCTCCACTGAAGATTCACCTTGGGGCTGTCTCCACCTGCCGACTCCCCCCGCTGCTCACTCCCCCCACCTCTCTGCTCAGCGAGGCTCCGTCTCTCAGAAACGGCCTTGGCAGCATATTCAGCTGCTAACTGGAGGTCAGAGGTCACGTTGCGTCCATAGCGATACCCCGATGACCCTGCTCCACGTGGACTGACTGGACAGGAGTTAGGAACACTGGAAGAGAGAAGAGACCAAGTTAGTGACTCCAATTCTGAAAACTGTCTCAACTGTCTTTGAGAGTAAACACCTTCTGGAATCATGAATAAATCATGACAAAACTATTTAGTTTTTGTGAAGTGAATTGTAACTCTGTTTATTTTTTTTCATTTAAATTAGAGGAAAAGAAGGAGCCAGTAAAGCTTTATATGAAATTCCACTTTTTAGTTTAAACAATTTATTAAATTAAATACTTATGAAAAAAAGGAATCTACTCTGAAATTATAAAAACACTTGTTAATCTTATCAGAGAATCTTTTTGACTATTTGAATGTAATATAAGTCAAAAGTGATAAATGTAGTTTAAAAAACATACACCAAAAGCTAAGTTTGGAAAAATTATTAAATCTCAGATCCACATAAAGCAATCGTAAAATACACAACAATGATCGAAAATACTGAAAAGCGTGTGAATCATTAACTCGGGTTTTTATCTGTCGCTGTCGAGAGACGGAACACAGGGAAAACCCTGTAACTTATTATACAACATACACCTGCTTCTGTTAGTTCAGTAAACAGCCGTTTCTGAGAGAGTCAGTGTGCTTTGATTTGCCTTTGGCAACAGAGAAGCTCGAAAACAGAGACAGTAACACACACGAGGGGGGGGGGGAGAGAGAGAGAGAGAGAAGATGTTTGTAGTTTTTGGCCGGTGAAACGAGGTTACGGGCTCTGTTGTTGAAATGGCTCTGTAATCTCAACACTGCAAAGTGAATGAAGACAAACACGTTGCTCGGGGATTTCTTTGGAATAAAAACATAATTGCATCTGTAACTCTACACGTGTCTATTATTAAAAGTTATGTGTGGCCCTGATAGGGAGTGAGTCTCGTTCTTTTTCATTCCTCTTACGACAACAGTTCCACCTCCTCTGCCTGTGAACAGGGGCCTGAACTACAAGTGACTGACAGGGGGGGGAGGAATGTTATTGTGTATCGTTCTTTTAAGTCCCCAAACAGGAAAAGTGACTCCTACCACCCTGTGAGAAGACACTGTTTGTGTTTTAGGTTGCAACACGTGCTGTTGCGCAATCCTCTTCCAGTGTTTGTATTGTACGCGAGTATTGTACATGAGGAAGGTGACACAACAACCTAGAGTGACTGAGAGATGTACGAGCAAGTGTCTTCACTCTGTGTGTGTGTGTGTGTGTGTGCGCGTGCATGTTTGTGTGTGCGTCCACGTGTGAGAGAACAGGAGCTGCGGGCTGAGCGGGAGGGGTAGGGGGCTCTGAAAAGGAAACCACGAATGGACGGAAAAACGGCCCGCAGGCAAAACAATCTGCCCGACAGCCAATCACGCGCCTCAAAGCTGCAGCCATCCCATATAAGGCATGCACACACGGGCTGACAGTGGTGGGGATATGAGATGCAAGTACACACACGCGCCACCAGAGGACGCACTCAGCAGCGCCGCACTCCCTCGCCCCACATGCTGTATGCGCTGTACATTTATAGAGCAGTGATTTTCAAACATGTGCTACCACAGCTGCTTCGAGTGCAGATTTCCATCTCCACAGACACGCTGCAGGAGCTGCCGCTGAACTCACACTCAACCACAACACATACTTTCGTTCAACGAGAAACGAAACCCCACTCGTGTTACTGGGAAGTCGTCACAGATGACTACGTGAACAGGCACAGACCCGAGATGATTTGACAGTTACCAATACAATTAATCTGATAGAGCTAAAGCACTTGTCATATGATGTGCCAAGACAAACCGTCACAAAGAGGCGGTTACGTAACAGTTTTTCCAGTTCAGGGTAATTAGAACAATAAGTGAAACATACGCATGTTCATTCACAAACTGTCGAGTTTACCATCTTATTAAAATTTAAAATAGATTTCATAACATTGAACTCATTGTGTCTAATCTTTCTCTAAAGGATTTAGATTTAATTAAACAATTATCTTCTGCTTATTGGCATTTAGTTACATTTTTATTTAATTAATTAACCCAGGGTGCTTGTGATTTCTTAACCTTTCCTGTCACATCAGTTTTATTAGTTCTACCTCTGAAATCACATTTTAAATCAATATTACAGCTGCAACAAACATTTTGTCAATTAATTCTTTGATGTATAAATAAAACTTTCACTCCTTCTGCCAAGTCTCCTGTTGCAGTTATGAATTGAGCAAGTTTCATGCGTTTGTGTGTGTTTGCATCTATCAAGGTGCACGTGTTGGTGGTCGAATCTGTGTGTGTTTGTGTGTCTGTGGGTTTCCCCCTCACCTGATGGTGCCTGTGGGCGATGGCAGCGGAGATCCAAACGCCCTGATGTGGTCTTCATGCTGCTGCAACGTGGGAATGGTGATTTTCAGAGGGGAGATGTGGGGCAGAAGCGGACGAGGGGGAGGAGAGGGGTGCTCTCTCTCTCTGTGATCCTCGGCCTCCAGGAGTGACATGAACTGGATTTTGATGACCGTACTGGGAAAACGAAACACACACCTGGAGAGCGGGACAGCAGGAGGGACAGATGGAGAAAGGTTTGGATTAGTACACTGAGCCAAGCATTTAAATTATGTGGCTAAAGCTTTTTCTCATATCAAGATATCGGTTAATTTAATTGTACATACGCAACTACATCATTTTTCTTCTTTTCTTAGAACTCATCTTAGCTCAGGTAAAGAGGGATTTAACATCTAAACATCAAAACGCACAGGCCTTGCTTTTCTCTTCTATTTGTGGAACTGGACAACTACCCCAATAAAAGCAAATCATCCATGTTGGTTCAGAGCTAAATCAAAAATTCCCTTCCTCTCAAGTGAATTTTCCACCTGTAGGAAACATTGTGTAAATAGCTGCAACCGTTCTTTAGTCTTTCTGTTGCATATATTTATAATTTGCTTTAGAGATGTCATGACACCAATACCAGCATCGGAAACGCATCCAATACTGACGAAAATGCCGGGTTGGACATTAACGAGTACGCAAATCTGTGCCACATCCAACCAACTACAATCGCCCCCCCCTCTGAAATCACTTGTTCTTCGCTGCTCCAAAACAGCAGTTGCACTGAACTGCCCACTGGCATGTGCTGGTGAAGAAGAAGTGATTTTCAGTAGCCAGAGCTCGCTAACGTGTCAGCAACTTGTCAATATTTCACCCTGTAAAGTCCAAAAATAAAACAGCAAAGTGTACCATGTAAAAAACACTTCAGTTTCACTATTTAAAAAACAAACAAAAGGTCTTTTATTTGTATGAACTGTGGCTGCTAGTTAAAAGTGAAGAAGTTGTGTATTCCTAGATTTATTTGTGCGTGTTCTTTTTCAGTTATGACTGAAACTGTCCATTCTTTGTTTGTCCTTTGTTTTTCAGAGGGTCAAACCTCAGCTAGGCCGAACAACGACGACAGCAATCATCACTTTGATACAGCGCTTGTAGCGTACAGCTGTTAAAATACATTATACAAGTTGTTGTTTGTTAAACGTACTTGTATCACATCTCTAGTTTGTTATTGAGGTGTTATTCAACAGTTATATTTATGTGACGGGCGTTGTGACTTCGCTCTGTCACTAAGTGCTATACTAAATAAACTTAACTTACTTAATTTTGTTTTTGTGAACATGTACAGGCAGCAGGGTTGTGTATTATGTGCAGTTGCTGCGCAACTATAATGATTGTGTCTTGTAAGGCGAAACAGAATCCCTACTAATTGAAGGGGTGCTGAGCTGCAGCGAATGTCAGGCTCAGGCCTCCAAATAAAGAGAAGCAAATTAGTGAATACCGTCAGAGGGCTGCAAAAGTGTTCCAAGCAGTTGCGGACGGTTACGCCAGTCAGTGATAAGAATATGGAAGAACTGCCTCTGCCAATCGAGCACTGGATCCATGAACACACAGCTCACAGCTGCCTCTGCCTACAGCCGGTCATCCCCACAAACTGAATGCCTGCACTGAGGTAGGAGAAAGAGGCCTGTGGCTGTAGGTTCTTACGCCGAGATGAAAGAGAGTGTGCTTTGAAAAACTCTATCAGGCCCAGCTGCAGCTAAGAGAAAGCCAATGTTAAAAGAAATCACATGACATTACGATGAATGTTGACTAGAAGGCTCAAGGGAGACTCGGAAACAAAGTAGTAGAAAGTTCAGCGGTCTGAGCGGACCAGAATTAAGCTTCTTGGCATTCATACGGAATAGTGCACAACTGCACATCACACAAAACACATCACATCCAACATGGTGGTGGGAGCATTATATTGTGTGGCTGTGTCACGGCTGCAGGTCAGTTTAAGGCAACAACTAAAATGCAGCGAAGTCGATCTGCTGCAGCCAACACGACAAGGTTAACATCGTTGAGAAGCCAAGTTAGAGTCCGTGCCTCAGTCCAATCCAGACCTGAAAACCAGCATGTCACTCAGAAAGTGCATACCTCTGCCAACAGTCTCAGTCTTATGAAACCATAACTAAATTCAATAGAACCAGACTTTTATTTGGATCTGCACTAAATTTCAAACACTCACAGATATCAGTCCCTTAAATATACCAGATTTTTCCATCAAGATCCATGAATTATGCTATTATTTTAAAAAACAGCCCCATCTCACATGTTAAAGAAAGTGAAACACTCCCTGATCCACACCAAAATGTAACGGCTTCTTCCCTGACTCACATCCTTTGACCACATTTCATAACAATGTGTAAAGCAGGAAACTAACAGACAAAAAAACTAATGCAGATTAAAACACAACCTCCTTGGTGGAGGTAATCACTGCTCGGTCTGGGGAACCAGAGAAACTTGACAAATTAGGAATTTAGCTCAGAAAACCGTGAGCTCTAGATAAATCACAATGCAACCTACTACAAAACAAAGATTCAAAGCTATTCAAACTATTTTGTGTTTATACGTGTACTCAACTTAGATTAACCTGTAGAAATAGAGCTTTGCTTTGACAGCTGACTTAATTAAACCAAAGTGATTAAAAGATATATAAGCACTGAGGGGAAGATCCAGGGGTGGGAGCAGGGGGGCACTGGCCCCAGCTGAAATCCAGCTGTCCCCTGAAGTTACCCTGTCCTGTCAGAAGTCTAAAAAGGGGTCACTTACTAACAATACCATCAATGAACATGCTTTAAAAAATATATGTTTTTAGGATAAGCGCACAAAGTGCTCGACCAAGGAACAATTGTTAAAACATATTGAAGGATGTGTGACTCACATTTGTCATTTACACCAATTTTTTTGCCTATATGTCCGTTAAACATGAAGTAGCGATGCTAGCGAGCACCCCCTTTAGGCGAGACCTTGTGTACAGTGTGTGCGGTGACTGTGTGGACGCGGCTCCAGAGGACAACAGAGGACATTTAGGCTAAAAACATGGTGTAAATGACACCGAGTCGATGACACCACAGGAGCAGTATGGAGGCTTATGTTTTTTTTTACGTTTAAAGAAGTGCCCCCACTTACTTTAATTGTATTGGATTTGGCTGCAACACTGTTTACACCTGAAACTCCAAAAGTGTTCACTTCACCCCCCCCCATCGCCGAGTAGATAATGAGTGAATTGTGATTTTTTTTTTTTGGGGTGAACTAACCCTTTAACTAAATCATTGTAGAGTCAGCCCTGTGGTCCCGAGCCGGGCTGCGGGGCCACAGCAACACAGACCAACATGGCCGAGGTGGAGTCTGTGGCCTCTGTGTGTGTGTGTGTGTGTGTGGAAGTCTTGTGTTTACTCCATGTGCGTCTGCAACGAGGATGTCAGTCACACTTCCTGTTCCATGTACGACACACCTCCTAAACAGTCCTGACAGCCAATCAGAGCGGAGACAGACACAGCCACCCTACCTCCAGCCTCTCTCTCTCCCCCCATACTGCAGCAGCACCCCCCCACCCAGTGACTGACTCCACTCACCGCCACAACTTTCAGTTTCTGCCGCAGAGGAACCAGCGAGCAAGACAACACGTTTAACCTTGACAGCGGTGCAACGATAGTAAAGTTCAAAAAGATATCTCAACTCCGCACAGGTTCAACCTCGATACAATAAAAAAATGACATTTGAAGTTCGAATATACAAAAAAAACAAGCGCACCTCCACCCACAACACCAGTGAGCTCCAGTGTCAGGGGTGCGTTTGTTTACACTGAGGGTTTACGTGACGGCCCCGCTGACTGAACAACTAGCTAGCTAGCTAACTGTACACACACACGCACGCCACTTCTAACAGCAGCCAAAACACATTGATATGAGGAAGAAGTGTGTAAAGTGGATTTATTCTATCAAGCAGATTATGAAATGGTGTTTACAAAATAACGTATCCGAGCCAAACAAAAGCGAAAGCTAACTTTTAAAACATGTGCTAGCTGGGGTTGTAGCTAGGCCAGACTGAGCTAAGTTTGCTAGCAGCTAAAACTAGCTAGGTTAATTCCAAAAAGATTAAAAAGGCCTCAGTTTAAAAATCAGTATCTTCTCATAAGTCACAATGAATCACAGGGTGGACACTTGACTCGTAAAGTTGCGGCTTCACTGATCGAACCGATGTTAAAAGTGCGTTTTACACGAATCTACCTATCAAAGTGTGTCTAATCGGGGGTGTCGCGACAAACTTTGTGTCCCCGGTAGAACGCGTCTCCCGTTTCAACATGGAGGTCGTTCAACGGCAAAATAATAAAAAAGCTAAATTAGCTAAAGTGTCCACAGCAACGGCAGAAGTTTTAAATATCCACTGGACAATGGAGGTTTTACGGGGTTCATTCAGCCGCGTTGGACCGAGGGAGGCGGTGGAAGATGGGATGTAAATCTACCCTAACACCTAACAGCGCTGTCAGTAGCAGTAAAGTTGGGGAAGGAGCTAACGTGTTGCCGTCATGAAGCAGCCCCCCTGACCGCACTCACTCTCTGGGCAGCAGCAGCGGCGGCGCCCCTCTCCGCTGGAACACCCCGTCAACGAACACGCCGTTCTTGCCCAGGCACCGCAGGGAGAAGCCGCCCGCCTCGTCGTGGGTGATCTGCAGGTGTCGCCGCGAGATGAAGCTCGAGTGGCCCATGTTGATGTCCACGGAGCCGTGGGACGAGTTCCGGCCTATGGTGACCGTCCTCTGGCGCATGACGAACTCAAAGTCCCGGCCCTCCAGCCTGGCGAGGGCCCGTGCCGGCGGAGCGGCGAGGCGCACGGGCAGGAGCCCGCCGTCCCCGCGGGCTTCCATCAGCGGCGGACCCAGCAGGGCGAGCGAGGGCTGGTGGTAGATGTGCGAGGTCACCGCGACGCGCACGGGGCTGCACGGTGCCGACTGGAGGGCAAGCAGGGCTCTCGCTCCGGTGTCGTCCCGGTAGTCTGCCATCTTCTTTCGGAGGGTCAACACTCAACACGCACGCACGCACACTCACACACACACTCTCTCTTCACTTCTCGCACACACACACACAGTTGCAACGTGAGAGTTTTCGGACGCAGCACTTGTTCGCTCCGTGGCTGTCGGAACAACATGGAGTCCGGGATCCGGCAAGAACCGGAGCGGATCCCCCGCCAGGAACCGGACTGAGGCTGCGTTCAAGACCCCCTTGTACAACAGTAACAACAACACGAATAAGAAGAAAAATAATAATACCGATAATGATAAGAAGAAGGAGAAGAAGAAGAATGTTTTTTATTTATAATGCACTTCTGAAAGTACTTGCTGCAATATCTGCTGCTGCCGGTCCTGTGCTTATATTCTTAATTTACCTTCATTGTACATCATGTGTGTATAACCTACCTCAATGCACTCCGATCACTTTACTCATTCAGTTGCAGAGATAATAAAATACAAAAATCCATCCGAGCCAATCATACAAGATGTGAAGAGATAACTGTAAAACCCAAAAAAGTAGTCCTCCATATCGATGCTGGTCAGTGAGACGTGACTGCAGAGGTTGTTCCCTGAACGCACCATCGAGTCCCCTCTGTGGATAGGCTGCGGTTCGTGACGTCACACCAGGAAACTCTTGGCTGACTTCAATGTCTCTAGTTTTATGTTGTGTGTTTTTTTTAGAGGTGATTATATTATTTATTAAACAGTTCAATAACTTCATTCTGACATCGTAATTGTTTTCTCATTAAACCTGCGATTTTATTCTTTTAATTTTCCCTTTGCATTATAAGTTTTCTTGTAATATTATGACCCTCCTTCAAATGAATTTACAACATAATGTTTTTTTTTATAAATTACTTTATTCTCGTAATATTATGAACTTTTCCTATAAATTACAACTTTATTCCTGTAATATTATAACTTTTCTTATTACAAGTGCATTCCTTTAATAGTATGACTTTTTTGTAAACTACATTATTCTTGTAATATCATGACTTTTTCCCTTTAAATTACAACTTTATAATTCTAACATTATGACTGTTTGTATTCATAAGTGATCATGTATAATAAAAAAAACTTTTACTGTTGTTTCTTTTCAGGAAATGCACATTTGAATACGTTTAAATCAGTGCACAAAGTTCTGTGAAGTTAACAAAATAAAATGCACAATGAACAAATCACACAAAGTAGCCGCTGAAATCACATATACGACTGTATGTGTAGCTATTACTTCTCATTATGTTGTTATGATGCCACAGGTGGGTTGTCTTGATAAATATAAATGAAGATTTTGTAATATCATGTATCAAATGCTCTTGTTCTGGAGATCGCAGAGAACATGTGTGAGCAGTGGAGCTGGTTTCCCCACCTCAGATTCTTCTTCTTTCCTTTTTTTTTTTTTATCTCTACCCTCTGTTTATAAACATGGAAAGAACAAGATGGTGGCAAACCACGGATGAAGGATCTTGTGAAGGAGCAGGAGCACATGATGAAGGGACCAAAAGTAGAAAGAGACTGCCCCCTGGAGTGTGCTGCTGGGACATCAACTACCCAGAGGGCAGAGGTGAACTCTCATTGACACAACTTCACTGTAAGTGTATAACTAAGTAAAATTCACAGTTAATACAAGTTTTTGAAATTATCCATCGTGACTTGGTTTACGATGAAAATCAACAAAAGCTTTAAACAGGAACAAAACAGACACAACTGTGCTACTTATTATGAATAAGTTAGTTTATTATTGCAATATTATGATTTTCTTCAGTAAATCACAACTTTATTCTCCTATTGTGATTTCTAATCATTAAATTATGACTTTATTGTCGTAATTTGTAGGATTTTTTCATTAAATTATGACTTTATTTTCATAACATCATGACTTTTAATTAAATTAGATTACAATTACAATCAAATTACAAGATTTAGATTTTTTAAATAACTTTATTCTTCTAATATTTAGACTTTTTTCTCATTAAATTATAACTATCTCCTTAATTGTGACTCTTTTCTTGTAATATTACGACCTTATTCCAACTGTATGGTCCTGAGACTCTGTTATAATTTGGTGTATCGATGGCAGAAGCACATGTGCTCTTGTTGCTTTGTCCCAGGTGATTTCGTTGCCCAGCAGGAACCGGGAAGGGGTTAAGTTATTGTGTCGCACAACTACAAGAGTCCGACCTCCTTGAAATGCTGTCAGAGTTCAGTGTAAACTGAAATCGCCACAACCTGGACGAGCTGGACAGAGTCATGGGCTTTCTTCCTTTCTTCTCCTTAGAAACATGGATTCTACTGATCACGTTCGTCTGCTTGTTTGTCATGTAAGGATCAGAGACTGGTTCTCATCAAAATGACTAGTAAACAGTGTCTGATTAACAATATGTGACTTTTAAGGAAACTAATTCTTTACATGTTCTACAAAGGTACGGCTACTCGAGTTATGGAGTGTTTGAAGAGATGGGGATCCCTGGTCCCAAACCAAGGATGTTTATGGGCACAGTTGGCCGGTATAACAAAGTACGTAAATCCTTGACTTGTAATTCTCTTATTTAAAATGATTGGCCTTTTTAGAAATACATTTAAGGATCCAGATAAATATGCATGTTAATAATTCATGATCATTATGGCATCTTTGTTATCAGGTTTCATACTTAGATGATGTCGAGTGTGCTAAGAAGTATGGGAGAGTGTGGGGGTGAGTCTGCCACAACGCAGTAACAGCACCACTTCAGAATCTGACACTTCAAGAATTAAGTCAAAACATTATGAGAATAAATTCGTAATTTTAGGAAAAATGTAATTTGATTTGCTGAAGCGAAGAGAAATGTAAAAAAAAAAAAAGACATTTACTGAACTATAGCTTCTCTGATATCTAACAACAGCCTGTTCCACAACTTTAAAAGTTTACAAAATCTGCATCTCTGATTTTCTTCGGGCTGTTGTTGAACCTCTGATAGATTTATATGATCTCAGTGTTCTAGAGGGAATGTACTAAACTAGAGAGTCAGATACGGAAGTAAAGTGAATTTACAACTTTACGACTATTTTCTCTTAAAACTTTTTTTCTCTCATTGAAATTATGACTTTATTCTTCGATATGGCTCTAATACTCTGTTGTATAACACCAAGCAATCCATCAGTACTTAATGTTTAATGAAACAATGTGTTTGGACCTTTGACCCTTTACACTAATGCCCTAAAATATGAATGTGTGTCTGTGTGAATGTCCAGCATGTATGAGTTCAAGAGGCCCATGTTGGCTGTGATGGATCCTGACATGTTGAAAACCATCCTGGTGAAGGAGTGCTTCACCTACTTTACCAACCGGAGGGTGAGCACACGTTGCACAATATTTATATTAGACTTAAACAAATATCAGTAAGGTCCAAACTACAGATCCTCTGATATCCAGCAGAGTAACAACACCTGCAGACTGGACTCATGACAACATGTTTATATACTTGCTATATATTTTCTTACATCAATAGTTTTAAATAAAAAAGGCTGAATAATATCTGGGCTCGGTCGTTTTACCAGATGTTACTCAAACAGGAGTAAAACTTTTGTTTCATTATATATTTTATTGTTTTAACACATATTTTATGAGTATTTTTATGGCAGCAGAAGAATGTGGGATGGACTGGAAATAAGAATTCAAAAATCGTGCCAATGCTCATAATAATGAAGGAACGTGATGTGTGGAACACGTTTGTGTTTTAAATTGTTTATGGGCAACAATGGAGCTCTAAGACTTTTGGGATACACGGAAAATAAGCGTTTGAATTAGACAAAATATAGAATTCCATTCGCAACCTTTAATTATTACTGGTGTTGTTGACAATTATGGGATGAAGCGCAGAAGCATTTCCAACAGCGTAAGCCCATCACTTATTTTGATCTATGTGATAGTGGATAATACATTGGAATTGTACTGCAGTACTGTGGTACTGGAAGTAATGCTAATGTTAGTGAAAAAACTATGTTGATTTTTATCTGCAAATATTAAGCAACATACTTATTCTCTGTCAATGTCATTAAAAAATCAACAAACTACTTTTAAAAGTTCCTTGCTACCACTATGGACGGCTTTACCACAAATACATACAACATTAATCACACATATATATTCCCACATGATGACGATGCCCGATTAGATCTTCCCGACGATCGGGGAACTGTACGACACGCTTTTCTTTGCTATGGACGATGACTGGAGACGGATTCGTAACACCATGTCCCCCACGTTCTCCTCTGGTCGTTTGAAAGAGGTGAGAGTTCCTTATCTTGCTGACATGTTGTTTCAATTCATATTTGGGTAGATGGAGTGTTTTTATAGATTCACCTTTTCTCTGTTTAGTTTTGCACTGTTTTGCTCTGTTTAAGATGTTTAGCATCATGAAACATCATTCCCGCAAAATGGCGGACAGGCTGCGGCTCAAGGTGGACAATAATGAAGTTATTGAAGTTAAGAGGTACGTGGTGCCATCCTATATACAGTTGGACAGATTTCAGTGTATATATATATATGTGTTTATACTACAACAAGTGAATGAACGTAAACCCTGAATCACGTCATGAACATATTTTTAACCCAGAGGACATGACTTCATATAGTTACTAAGAAGATGCTGTGGAGAAAGTGTAACACAATCCACTGGTTTCCACTAACTAATGATGATATGATGTGTGTCCCAGCGTCTTTGCCCCCTACAGTCTGGATGCGGTAGCGAGTTGTGCGTTCAGTGTGGACGTGGACTCCATCAACAACCCCTCGAGTCCCATCTTCATCTACAGCTCAAATATGTTTAGACTTTCCATCCTCGTTTTCATATGCCAAGGTTCTTCAATGCTTTTATTAAACTACACTTTTTCTTCATGTTGACAGGTATGTTCTGTGACTACAATCATATTTGAATTACCCCTTTTTCTCAGGATACTTCCCCTTCCTTGTTCCTCTCTTGGAGCTGTTGGGTTTGTCTATATTCAACAAGACTTCCTCATCTTACTTGAGAGCGGTTGTGGAGAAGATCAGAGCAGAGCGCAATGGCCAGGTTGAAACATAGAGATAAAATATTCTAGTATAGCAAACACTAGCTTATATTGTTATAAAATGTAGAGATAGTTAAATAACCGATCTCTTACCTGTTTTCAGAATTCACGAGACATCCTTCAGCATATGATCGACTCTCAGACAGTCAGCGAATCCAGAAAAGAGAAGCAGAAAAAGGGTAATCTGACAAATTCCATTCCATTAGTCACACATACACAGAAATGTATGAAACCTGTCAAGCCTTTCTTCTCCATTCCGGTGTGACAGGTCTCAATGATCATGAGATTGGTTCTCAGGGTATATTGTTCATGAATGCTGGTTTGGAGACGAGCTCCTCTGCTCTCAGCTTCTTGGCCTACAATCTGGCCCAAAATCCCGAGGTCATGAAACGTCTGCAGAAGGAGATCGACGCAACTTTCCCAAACAAGGTAGAAATCAAGGGGTCTGGTCAATGACGTTGTTTCCAAAATCCTGATTGTGTTTCAACTGATTGTTGTAACCCCCACAGGGTCCGCTCCAGTATGAAGCTCTGATGCAGATGGAATACTTAGAGTGTGTGGTCAACGAGAGTCTGAGGTGAAGAGCGTTTCTCTGATCTGAACTGATTCATGAAAAAAATCATATTTCTAAAACATGAATTCTGCATTTAGCATATTTTTTTTTAGTATCAAATCAAATAGGTGAGGGGTATTCAGCTGCAACATGACACTTCACCACTAGATGTCACTACATTCTACACACTGAACCTTTAAAAACTTGTTGTCAACAGGCTCTACCCTCCGGGCGCACGTCTCGAGCGAGAGGCCAAAGAATCTGTCAAGATCAATGGAATCATAATCCCGAAGGGCATGTTAGTTGCGATCCCCGTCTACGCTCTGCACCGCGACCCCGAGCTGTGGCCTGAGCCCGAGGAGTTCAAACCTGACAGGTGCTTTACGCTTGTGACGTGTCCACAAGGATTGAATTGTAAAGATTCTCCACAGCACAGTTAGGAAATGACTTATCGGATCACATGACTTATCATTCTTGTTAACGAGCTACAAGAAAATGGAAATAATCAGGGTATCTTTTAAGTTTTTTGAGAGGAGGGGTACAATGTCAATGTTATTGTTAGTGCATTATATGATGTATTTCTTTATATATTATGTTTATTATTTAGCGCTTTTCTAGTCTTGATGACCACTCAAAGCACTTAACAGTACAGTTTGCCATTCACCCATTCATACAGGGCATCTGATGGCAGCACTCTTTTTCTATGAGGGGCAATTCGGGGTTCAGCATCTTGCTCAAGGACACTTTGGCATGCAGATGGGGAAGAATCGAACTGCCGAATAACGAAATTAGACTATTTTATTGTAATATTTTTGTCAATTTATTCATAAATGTTTAACTTCTTTTTCATTTGCTGCTGTGTGCTTGTTTTTATAGATTTAGTAAAGACAACAAGCAGAACATCAACCCATACGCTTTCCTGCCATTCGGCCTTGGGCCTCGGAACTGCGTGGGGATGCGGTTTGCTAAGATCATAGTTAAACTGGCTTTGGTGGAAATTTTGCAGAACTACAGCTTCTCAGTCTGCGAGGAGACAGAGGTGATTATATTCAAGTTTCAAAATATGCCTGGTCATGATCGACAGGAGTTTTTATATTCTTGTATAATATGACATCTAACAAGTGATGATTAAATGAAGAGACAGCAAGAAGTTCCTGATGTCGTGAATTTGCCGATTCCACAGATCCCCTTGCGGATGGATCCTCAAGGCATCGTTGGACCATTGAAACCAATTAAACTGAAGCTGGTGCCACGTTCCGACGCCTCCGAACATGTGGACATGTCCAACTAGGAAGGACCAAGAGAGACACGTCCCTCAAGACCGAATTATCCTCTTGATTTATTGACAATGCTGCACGCACTATGATTGTTTTCATCAGAAACTTGAAATCTTATGTAAACCAATAATAGTGATCCTGTTGATTTTTGTATCATGTCATTTTATGCGAAATACAGAATACATAAAATAATTGACATATTTTTAATGATACAAATATGTTGTTTACCAAATGTAAAGACCGAAAAGAACTGGTGGTCGACTGATGCTGACATGTAGAGAAAGAGACTAAATATAATAACAAAACCTAATCTTCTGACACTGAATAAACGTTCCTTTCCCACATCATGAACATTACAGTGTTCTCTGTCATGTTTGTTTGTCTTTGTGGGTCAATGGTAACAGTCCATATTTAGTAATATAAACACAATGACACATTTGGTGAATGTATAACCTGCAGGCATAACCACACCTGATTGACCGAGGATCAGCTTTGAGGTAGAGTCAAGGTTTTTATATTATGCTCCATGTGAAAAAACCTTCTGGTAGATTTACAAACATTGTCACAGTAAAAAAAAACACAAACATCTTTTCTTAAAAGATGAATCTCAAAGATGAACAAGTCAAAGACAGTGTCGATGCAGCGTGAGCACTCCTCACTCTGATCATGATCTCCAGGATAAAATAACTCCGGTGTATTAAATCGTCCCATCTGCTTGGCGAAGATGTTTTTGAAGTACTTTCAGATAAATAGGTGGGAGACAGAAAGTCCCGGTGAGCAGATGTCAAAGATAAAAAGAGGCACGGAAATCTTTCTCCCAGTCCTTATCCCTTTGCTCTTTTCTCCTACTTTCTTCCTTCCTCTTCCCTTTTCCTTCCCTCTCCTCTTTATGCTTGAACGGTGGTTTTATAGCGTCACGGTCCCTGGCTTGGAAGTGTGTAACTTTGGCTCTTCTCACGTGTCCGTAGCCCAGACCTTTGTGGTCCCTCTTTAGCACAGTTGGCACTGGCTGCTGTGGCCCCTCCCCCTCTGGGCCCAGTCCTGACCCTGGTTTCCAGCCAGAGCGAAGCATCATCTTGTAGCTGTTGCTGGAGGCGGGGAGACAGTAGAGTGGGGTGGGGGGAGGCCGCCGCAGACCAAACTGGTGCAGAGTGGAGGAGAGATGTGACGACAGGCTGCTGCTGTACTGGGTGCAACACACGTCACACCACTGAGCCTGAAAGGAACTGGGGACAAACAAATATCATTCAACAGGTTTAAGTGTCACTCAAAACAATATTTTAAATGTACTTAAACACAGAGTTTTCTGTTGTCGGTCCCTTCGATCATAGTGGCCATAAAAGATCCTTTCCTGATAGTGGTGAGGGACAAAAGCCTCTTGTCTCCTTCTGATATTTTTTTGTTGACAATTTGAACTTCATCACAAGCACACTCATACTTCTAAGTTGAAGCTCTGCTGTAGGTACGCATAGAGGTACGCATGTTTTCACTCCAGTACAAACTACTGGACACATTACCATGAAACTGGGTGGAAAGATGCTGTGCGGGTCCAAGAAGACATTTTATTTTGAAGTGAAACCAGAAGAGGGAGGGGGGATCAAGGATTTGTTTTTTTTACTTTCTTTATCAATTGATGATGTAGTTTGTGGTGTTGCTGGATTTAATTCTCTAGAGAGTCAAACAAGATTAGTCTAAATTAATAGAAATCTTTGTCTATCTGATATTATCATTATTTTTAATTTGGTCTAAAACAATATAAAGCTGTGAGTGTGCTGACCTGCCCTCCAGTTCTGGGTCTTCCTGAGCACTTCTCCCGTAGCTCTCCAACTCCTCCAACACGTCCCTGTGGCCCGCTGAGGAAAACGTGAAGTCATGGATGAGATACATTTCACAGTCAAGACAAACATTATAGTTATACAAGTTATACGAGCTGCCTGGTTATACCTTCCAGCGCCAGGTCTTTGGCATCCCTTCCCCGTGTGTCGACCACTCCCACCCAGGCGGCTCCCTGTTGCAGCAGCAGCCTCACCGCAGCTCTCTGACCAGACCAGCTCGCACACATCACCGCCGTCCAGAAGTACATGTCCTGGAGAACACGAGATCATTAGGTCAACACAAATTGAATAGATGTCACACGCCAAGACACCGAGCTGCGAGTATCACACCTGGACGTTTATGTCGACCCCCCTGGAGAGCAGCTCCCTGAGGGCAGAGACGTCCCCCTCGTTGGCACAGCGCAGGAACCTGAGCCCCAGGAGCTCCTTGGATCTTTCTGAGTTGCCGTTCGATGGCGTCTCTCTCCTTTGTGAATCTACACTTCCTCTCCCAGTCTCTCTTTCCACTCTTGAACTGGTTTGGTCCTGATGCGTCTCCGCAGCCCTGACTCTCCTCCGGACTCTTCTGTTGGACTCTCTGTTGGTTTTTCTGCGGACACTCTTCGATGCTTCTTTTCCTTGAGCACCATCCTTCGTTAAGTTTTCGTAGAACTGCCTGGCCTCTTCCCCGCTGATGACACTGTTTGTTTTGGAGCTGGACTGACCCATTGTTTCAGCGCAGAAGAAATCCTGCTCACTGGCAGGAGTAAAACCGAAAGTAGCCATGAGGAGAGATCGTAGTTTCACCGATGTTTCACAGAAATTCAGTCCCAGTGACAACGTCCCTTTTCAGATTAGGACACTGCTCTTGCTAAGGCAGCAAACAATGTGACATGTCAGATTTGAAAAGGCTGGTGAAACGTCTGGTAGCGTCCAACATGTTAGAAGCCACAAATATCATGTTCAGCTAATACTTATTTACTTAGCCAGGTAGCTAGCGGGTTAATTTAGGAATCCTGGTGTAATTCCCCCATGTATTTTATATTAAAACACCATTTAACCCACATTCTCTTTAGCTAACACTTAGCATTCAGCTAGCCTCGGTTAGCTTTAGCGTTAGCTTTATATAAACACAGGCACGATGGCTCGTTTGAGTTGAACTAAAGGTTTCAGTTCGTCAACATCACCAAAGACGCTTCAAACGAGGATCCTGAAAAAGACGCAAACTGAGAGAAACACGATTAATTTCTTAAATAACGTGATCGTTGCTTCAGGCTAACGTTGCCCTGTCTTCCTCTGTTTGTAAACAGGAAACGTACGTAACGAGTATATATATATATATATGTGTGTGTGTGTGAGTACAGCTGAGTGCTGCCCCCTGTCGGACTGGCGGTCACCTCCCTCTGTTCAACTTGTGCTTTATAAATAAATCAAAGGTTTTGACTTATAACCAAAGGTACATTTTACTGATTTGACATTAATTATGAAATTATTACAACTTAAAAATATAGTGAGTAAAATAATAAAACATAATTAAACAGTGTAAAACGACCTGATGATCAGAATATATTCATTTTGTTGTCATACATGTGATGCAGATGTTAGTATCAATACTGTATTTTTTTTTAACTGTTTATTGTTTTTAAATATGCTGCATTAATTGAACAGAAACCAAACCAGTCATCACATATTATTGAATCAGTTTATAGACGTGGAAAAATTATGTATGTCATGTGATTTTTGGATTTCGCTCGTCTTTTTTATTTTTGGTGTTTACGTCTTATCTCTTACAGTATGTTTAAGACCGAGAAAAAGATGAATGGGTTTGTAAATGAGAATAAACGTGTAAATATTTATTGATACATTCTGTATCAACTAAAGAGCAATAACGTTGTGTTACATTTTTTAACTGGAAAAACACAAACAAACTTCTTTGCAACTGTGACTAAATGCAGATATAGCTTTTGATTGGTTTCTAATTCTGTCGCCATTTAATTTGGGATAATATGATGCAATAAGTGGATTCCTATTCATAAAATAATCTTTTGTTCACTTTTCTGTTATGAGTTTCACATGTTTTAATATTATTAATTCTAATTGACTTTACCTTTGAATCAAAACCTTTTTTACCTTTTGCAAAGATTGTTAAAAAAACCTCTTACATGTTCTAGTGGAATAATAGTTTTATTATTATGGCACTTTTCTAAACAGGGATAATAATGCTTGGTTACACAGGAGCCTGAAAAACAAAACATATAAAAAAAGGAAATAAACATGACAGCATAACAACACATACAGAGGTACGGTCAGCGAAAGAATGTACGGAGATCTCTTAAGTCTTGTTAATGTTTGCACTTCGCTGCCCTTGAGCTGGAAAACAGCAGATTCAGCTGCTTTCTGCAGGAAGAAGCAAGTAGAGTCAGTTTTTATTGTTTTTAGTGTCATTTGTGTCCATCTGAGCGACTGATCGTATCCAGATTGAATCCACTAGGGACAGTGAGAAGTGTGTGAGAGAGTAAATAAGCTTATGATCCTTGAATGAGAGAAAAGGCTGAATGCACCCGGCCCAGCGGAGTGAGCGAGAACAACACGGACCAAACCATCATGCAGAGCTTTTGTATTTAACATTGATGTAGTGATACTGAGGAGAGTCCAGGCTTGAAGATCAGAAACACAAAACTGCAGAGACAATCTGTTTGCATGGCAACAACGAACGCTCGTACAGCTCAGAGAAATCGTTTGACACCAGTTCAGCAAATACCTTCGCCAAGGTTACGTTTGTTTACACTACAAACAAACAACTGAACAGATTTCCTGGAAGCTCAGTGGGCGAAAGAAGTATTTTTTCCACTTTCTTGAACATTTAAATTTGGAGCATTTTTTAAAGACATTTTCACTGTTTTCCCAGAGAACAATTCACTGACTTTGATGGGAAAAAAATCAGGCGTTATTTGTGGACATATTACTTATTAGTGTGTGACTGGGACTGCTGAGCCTTGGCGGAGGTATGAGCTCAACTGAGTGCAGCTCTGGTTTCACATTGTTTTGCCCTGTGTGCATTAAAGGTCCAGTGTGTAAGATTTAGTTGAAAGGAATCTATTGGCAGAAATTTGAATAAAATAATCTTAGTGACGTTTTCACTAGTGTGTTTCACATGATTGTACGAATTGTTGTTTTCTTTATCCTAGAATGGACCTTTATACTTAAATACTTTATATTTACATCACAAGCGGGTCCTCTCTACGGAGGCCGCCATGTTTTCTTTACAGTGGCCCAGACTGGACAAACTAAACCTTTTGAGTTTCTTTTATCACAACTGAAGGTTTCCACAGGTTCTTTCATGTTTGGAAGGGGAGGGGGAGGTGAGGGGGTATTCAGCTGCAACATGACACTTCACCACTAAATTCTACACACTGAATCTTTAAGTGAAAAAACAAAATAACTGAAATGGACAAAATACCAAAAATCAATCAGAAAACCTCATCAGTTATGACAATCTAGTGTTGAGCTTTTAACATATTTTGGTTTCTTTTACTTTCTCTGAATTGACTCGTAATGACACCCACACATACAAACATGCAGAACCACAGGTCCAATCATTCAAAACTAAAGCGTCACTGGAGCCGTGTCGGATTCTAACTAGTGATATTTACTGATGTGTCTGTTTCTGTCTCCGGTCTGTGTGAATGTCTGTCCACAGTGGGGGCAGGAGTACGGCCTCTCGCCCGTGTGTGTCCTCATGTGTACGTTCAGTTTGTCTTTGCTAATAAAGCGCTTGTTGCAGCAGGTGCACGAGTACGGTTTGTCCCCCGTGTGATAACGCTGGTGCATCTTCAGCTCTGTCATGCGTCCGTACGTCCGGCCGCACTCGGGACACTCGTAGATGGGCCGCACCTCCATGTGCTGCCTGCTGTGCAGCCGCAGCCCGCTCGACGACCTGAAGCTCTTGATGCACTGCGAGCACTTGAAGGGTTTCTCCCCGGTGTGGATGCTGATGTGCAGCTTGAGGCTGGCGGCGGAAGGGAAGCCGTTGCCGCAGATGGAGCAGAGGTGGGGTCTCTCCCCCGTGTGGATGGTCAGGTGTTTCTCCAGCTTCTTCTTGTTCAGAAAGGTTTTGCCGCAGACGGGACAGTTTGAGGGCAGCTCTCCCTCGTGTTCGCTCATGTGTTCCGTCAGCGCCACCAGCGCAGTGAAGGCGGAATCACACCGAGTGCAGGAGAAGGGCCTCTCTTTTTTGTATTTCCTGTGTTTGAGACGGTGCTGCTCCAGATCTTCCTCCACCTCGAAGGTCTCGATGCAGCAGGTGCACTGGTACGGCCGTTCTTCGCGGTGAGTCCGCAGGTGATACTTCAGAGCTGTAACCTGTAGAAAGACGCTGTCGCAGTGCGGACATTTACATTCCCGCCTGTCGTGAACCAGTAAGTGTCTTTTGTAGTGAGACAGCTTGATGAAACGCTTTCGGCACAACGAACAATAATACTGTTCGTTCTGGTGAACCTGCTCATGCTTCTTCAGCGCGTACTCCACCTTGAACTTCTTCCCGCAGGTGCTGCAGGCGTACGTCTTGTCGTGAACCTCCATGTGCGTCTCCAGCTCCTCGGGACTGGTGAAGGTTTGGTCACATTTCGGACAGGTCCCATTGTTCTCCTTCACGTGAACCTCCAGGTGTTTGTTCAAGTCTTCTGGAAAGGCAAACTTCTTGTGACAGTCGGGGCACGTGAAACTCTCGCTGTTGGCCGCTTTGCGATGGGTCTTGATGTGACGTTTCAAATGATACAATCGACGAAACACTTTGCCGCAATCGCCGCAGATGAGGCTGCGAGGATTGGTGTGGACCTTCTTGTGCAATTTGAGGTGACTCACGAGCGCCGCCTTCTCCTTGAACTGTGTATCACAGGCGAGACATTTCAGACCGTCTCCTGCATGAGTCTTCTTGTGGGTTTTCAGCTCCAGCCAGCTGCTGGAGCTTTTCCCACATTTAGAGCAGATGTATTTGCCCGAGCCGTGCTGGTTCCTCACGTGTCGGGTCATGTGGTACGACTGGCTGAAAGTCAAAGAGCAGATGGGACAGGTGAACGGTTTCTCCTTCGTGTGCGTCCTCATGTGTCTGGCGAGCTTGTTTGGACCCCTGAAGCGCCTGCCGTCACAGATGGGACAAAAATGTCCTTTTGGTTTCGCCTTAGAAGCGACTTTTTCTTTCTTACCGGCTCCATCTTGAGATATAGCGACAGAGTCTTCCTCCATCTTGATATTAACTTTACATCCTTTATCCAAAGTCTCAACACAACCAGAGTCTGAATCATTGTCAGCAGCATCATCAATGCTGTCATTACTGTCGTCGTTCTGACTCGAGTCGACCGTTACTTGGTTAATCACTTCATCGCTTTGCTGTAAAATCTGTTGCTGGATTTTGTCATGTGACACCATGTGGCTGCGAAGCGTGTCGTGGTTTGTGAATTTTTCACCGCAATCGGGACACGACAGGGTTTGCTTGTGCGTCCTCTTGTGACTTTTCAACTCGGCAAAGCTTCCTAAACTTTCCCCGCAAGTGGAGCAGACGTGCTGTCCCGCGCCGTGCTGGTTCCGCAGGTGTCGGGTCATGTGGTAGGACTGGCTGAAGGTCAGAGCGCAGACGGGGCAGCTGAACGGTTTGTCCTTCGTGTGCGTCCTCATGTGTCTGCCGAGCTTGTTTGCGTCTCTGAAGCGCCGGCCGGTGCAGAAGGGACAGTAGGGCCCTTTGAGTTTGGCTGTGGAAACTACAAAGTCATCATCGTCGTCATCATCATCATCGTCACAGGCTTCCTCCTTCACCATCTGTGACGATGACGAGGCTTCAATATCATTATCACCTTCATCGCTGGGTTTATCACAAGCAGGAGTCGTCTCAGCAGAACTTTTGCACTTATCTTTATCGTTATCAGTATAATAAAGCTTATCGTTGCCGTAATAGAAGTTGTCTTTGTGTCTCGAGGATTTTTTGGAGGTTTTAATCACGTGTGGTTTTGCTGTAGTTCTTTTCTCGCCCTTCCTCGGTCGTCCTCTTTTAGCTTTTCTCTGAACAGGGACGTCCAAATCGTCTTCGATAGCCACACTGACCTCATGAAAACCAAACACCTCCGATTCGCTCAAAGCGGATTCCACCTCTTTACCGATTAGCAACGCTTCAGCCAAGGTCAGCGTGTCCTCCACCAGGAGAAGCCGCTCTTTGAGTTGAGGGTAGTTGGTTTTTGCAATCAGCTGATCCAGGATACGTTTTTCTTGCAAGTCCCCGTAGTTGCAGCGCCACAGCAGCTCCTGTAACGCAGACACAAACTGATCTGTAGTCTCTCCGGGCATCTGGGCTCTGTGATGGAATTCCAGGCGGTACATCTGAGCGGCCTGATCGGCGGTGAAGAAACCCGTCAGCACCGAGATGGCCTCAGCGTACGTGGTGTCACCCTGGATCAGCGAAGTGAAGACGTGCTGCCCCTCCGGGCCGAGGCAGTTCTGTAAAAGGTCGCACTTACTGGAGTCCACCAGCTGGTGCTCACCGAGCGCCTCCAGGTAGCGGTTGAAAGATCTAAGCCACTTGTGCCAAAACATGGTGGGCTGCCCGGGGGCGGGTAGAAAAGGCGGAGGTGGGGACAGGATGATCAGCAGCGGCTCTGGAAGCTGCTCCAAGCAGACTTCCTGTTTGGTCGCCTCCTCTTCTGCCTCGACGATCAAATCGCCCATTGTTAGTTTCTGTTGTTTTCACAAAGGTGGATTTGATTTCTTCTTTGACTTGTTACTGAAGTGAAGATCCTCCGTGTGTTCCGGCTCCTGATGGTTCATCCCCCTCAGGTGAGGCTCGGGAAGCTGGGGAGGAAAAACAGAAAAACGTGTTTCAGGATCACTTTGGTAAGAAATCTATTCCAGTTGCAAAACCAACATTTTTTACATTTTACTTTTAATACGCATGCAACTGTTGCTATGGTTACGTCTGTCCTGACGTGCTGCTTTAGAGATCACGATAACAAACTAATGTGTGTGTCACTAAGAAACACACACGACAAACTACACACAGCGGGAAAAGACATTTTGTTTTCAGCTGTAACTGGTTCATCTGACACAACACACAGGAGAAGAAGAGGAGGAGGAGGAGAAGAAGAGGAGGAGGAAAGGGAGAAGAGGAGAATAAGAGGAGGAATAGGAGAAGAAGAGGAAGAGGAGGAGGAGAAGAGGAGGAGGAAGAAGAGGAAGAAGACAAGAAGAGGAGGAAAGGGAGAAGAGGAGATGAAGAGGAGGAGGAAAGGGAGAAGAAGAGAGGAAGAGTAGAAGAGGAGGAGGAAGAAGAGGAAGAAGACAAGAGGAGGAGGAGGAAAGGGAGAAGAAGAGAGGAAGAGGAGAAGAAGAGGAGGAGGAAAGGGAGAAGAGGAGAAGAAGAGGAGGAAGAAGAGGAGGAGGACAAGAAGAGGAGGAGAGGAGAAGAAGAGGAGGAAGACAAGAAGAGGAGGAGGACAAGAAGAGGAGGAGAGGAGAAGAAGAGGAGGAAGACAAGAAGAGGAGGAGGAAAGGGAGAAGAGGAGAAGAGGAGAAGAGGAGGAGGAATAGGAGAAGAAGAGGAGAAGAGGAGGAGGAATAGGAGAAGAAGAGGAGGAAGAAGAGGAGGAAGACAAGAAGAGGAGGAGGAGAGAAGAAGAGGAGGAGGAAGACAAGAAGAGGAGGAGAGGAGAAGAAGAGGAGGAATAGGAGAAGAAGAGGAAGAAGAAGAAAAGGAGGAGAAAGACAAGAAGAGGAGGCTGAGAGGAGAAGAAGAGGAGGAGGACAATAAGAGGAGGAGGAAGTGCTGAAGAAGAGAGGAAGAGGAGAAGAAGAGAAGGAGGAAGAAGAGGAGGAGGAAGAAGAAGAGGAAGAACTCACCGAACCAAACTGGATCTCAAGTCCCGACGTGTGCGCATCGATACCGAGGCAGAGAGCGGTGATGCGGCAGCTTCAGCTCTGCGGAGCTGCAGTCGTTTTGTCTCAGAGGAAATAGTTCGCTGCTGTGATGCGGTTTTATTGATCGATTGTTGGTTTTAAATCAACACAAACGTCTGAGCTGCAAAACTCGACGGGAAAAACACATCCGCCATGATTACTGTCGCTCTACCGGACACAACATCCCACCCCTGCGGCCCACAGCGCCCCCTGGCGACTGGGAGTCTAACCATAATGCATATAATATAATAATAAGAGAGAATACATATTTATTATTATTGGGTAGAAATAATATCATTTACAGGAACTGAACCGTCTGAGACAAAACACTGCAACATAACTTTCCTGTTGTTATAAACATGCATCTTTAGCTTTTAGCTGCTTCGTGTCTCATTAATCTTTTCATTCCCTTGAGTTGATTTTTCATCTCTGTGGTGGTTTTGCTTCCTTCGTTATTTCTCTGTGGACGTGTTGCGTCTCATTCTGATTATTGTCTCGTAATTTATGTCAAATTGCATAATTTTGCATTTCTTCGGGATTATTTTTTTGCTTTTCAGTTGGTTTTGTTTAATATTATTTTGTAATCATTATTATCATTTGGGTCAGTTGGACATCTTGTTTAACACCAGTGACATTTGAACGACTCATTAAAGATCAGATCCACCAACTTCTCAGATTATTTAATGAGGTTTAACAGTTTGAGGCCTGAATAGATACAAATGTGTAGAAAATAAATGATGAGAGGAAAAGATTTGTGTCAGTTCTTGTTGACTTCCTGCTTCCTCTAAACGTATCATAACACAACTGAGGGAAAAATATCACAAAGACACACACTGAAACACTGATGGATAATAATGACCAGAGCACAGCTGATAGAGCTTCTTCTTCTTCTGCTTTAATTACCGACATTAGCAGCGCTCTCAGAGGTTCAAGGCGTTCACTGCAGCTCAGGGTCACTCAGCTGCGTCTGACAGTTTAAGGGCCATCTTTAATTCAGCCGATGTAACGGAGAGTGTGATGTTCACAGACATGTTCACTGTGGCAGAATCAAGAGAGACCACGCAGACACGCTGTTTAAACAATGACCATTTATTCACACGCTGTATGGGACTCGAAAAAACAAGCGTGACAGAGTGAGGGTGTGTGGAGAATCTCTAAATCATACATGAGCGGAACTTACGGGTGATTCTTGTTTGCACTTGAAGGAAAGTGCAACGTACACGTGAGTCGGCTGCTGGAGCCGAGGGTTCAAACTTCAACCACTTTGACCAAGAGTGAAATATCCTGTAATCGTGTTCCAGTCTCACTCACTGACGTGTATTTGAATGCTGCTCGTGAAATGACTTGGCCTCTGCCTCCTCCTCTTCTTCTTCCTGCTGATCCATCGTTTCCCCCATTAGCTTTGAATTACACAAACATGGCTGAGCTACGTACGACAGTAAAAAGGGTTTTTCCTGTACAAAATCCATCTTAAAAATACAAACATACACACAATGGCACACTTTGCTTAGCGTTGAACGACGGAGACAAACGGGGGGGCATATATACACACACATGCTTGTACACACGTGTCACACTCAAACGCACACGCACGCTCAAACTTGTAAAAAATGAAAAACCTCAGCAGGGTAAAGATGAGATGTGCGGGGTTCGGCTCAGTGCAAGCGTAATGGCTTGGGGTCAGGGGGGGGCGGTGTTTTAAAGAGCAGTAGACGGTAAAAAATACATGTTTTCTCATTTATTCCAACACAAGCCCCACAGGTCGCTCCCAGAAACCACACAACACGCTCACTGAGAATTCCTTAAGTGCTGAAGAACACTCGTCCTTTAGCAAACACGATGATTATCCATTGTTGTTGTTTTTTTCTTCTCTTCCTCCGCGTTGTGGTCGTTTAAAGCCGACAGCTCCGTGTTTGTGTCGCACATGAATCGGTCGATAAAAGCTGCTGCTTCCTTTTGAATAATTCTTCACTCTTTGAGTTCCTCTCTCCCAGTTGCTCCAATCAGGGCATAAGAAAATGCAGATGTGTGTGTGTGTGTGTGTGTGTGTATTTGTGCAATTATGCGTAAATACAGGAAAGAAGAAGCGTTGTGCAGAAATTCCACGTTCCCCGAGTCCGAGGTGGAATTCTCTCCTCCACATTTACACAAACTGGTCCATCTCTCGTGGGAGAGTCTCTGAAATAGGCATGAGTGTGCGAGAGTGTGTGTTTGGAAACATTTACTGTATGTGTGAGCACAGTGACGGAGAAGAGCAGGAGAGCGACACACACACACACACACAGTGATGATCTTTGTGAACGAGGGGAGAAGGCGAGTGAGACGTGTGGGTTTAGTTCTTTGGGGCGTGAAGGTTCGTCACTCGTCCTCCTCATCGTGTCCTCCCCTCTCCTCTGAAGCCGTCAGCTCTCGAACACACACTGCCCCCACCCCCTCTTTCACTTTGTGTACATGTGTGTACGTGTGTGTGTGTGTGTGTGTGTATCACTTTTGTGCAGGTTTTTGTCTCTAGAGTCAAACGAAGGAGGAGAATCCCGTCACGGGGGTGCGTGATCCCGGCGGGTTGGTGTTGGGGTTGACGTGCGTGTGCGCCGGCTGCCCCGTCGGTGTGTACGCGCCGCCTGTGCTGTGCTGGGTGACCACGGTCTGGTAGTACGGCTCCGTCTCGGCGGCGGCACATTCCTCGTAGCCAAACGGAGCGGTGATGGCTTTGAGGCCTTTGGGCTGCCGCTTCCACGAGTTGTAGTAGGTGGGGTCGCTCATGTAGTGGTTGACGAAGGAGTGCTTCGGCTGCTCGTCCTCGTAGTCACTGTCCGTTAACTGGATACACACACACACACACACACACACACACACACACACACACACACACACACACACACACACACACACACACACACACAGCAGAGGTCAGTTCATCTATAAGACAGATCATTTATACACAGTGAACTATATCTGATGTGATGATGCAATGATGATTGACAAGTGTAAAAAAAATTCAATTGACTGTTCACTAGAGAGTCAGTTACTCAGTGTCTGTTATAAAGGGCGAAACCAGATTTGAGTGATGTTCCCGTGATAAAATGAAAATCTCTGGACACATCCAGACAATAATCAAATCAGTGACTGATCAGTGATCAGTGTCACTCATATCTTCTTTCAGGTTCTTTTTATTTGTCGTTTTGAGGCAGACGGGACTCGAGGACATCTAGAAAAAGTTCCTTAGTCTTGAAGGAGACTTTAGATCACAAATGTCGGCACTTTTTAACCATAGTCGTCAGCATTTTGACTAAATTGAATAAAAGACGGGAGAGACAGATCTTTGACGGCTCAGCCCAGAATGTGGTCCGGTGTGATCGGTTCACTATCCAATCTGGGTTTGTTCACACCCGTACTGAGAGCTTTGGATCACGAAAACCACATATTAACATATTACTGCTAATACACAGTAATGCACAGTGATAAGCCCTCTTTTCTCCAACTGAATAAACACTTAATCGCTCCGACTGCAGAGGGCGCTGTTGCTCAGTAAAAGTTACATAGTGTAGAGAGAGAGAGAGAGAGAGAGAGAGAGAGAGAGAGAGAGAGAGAGAGAGAGAGAGAGAGAGAGAGAGAGAGAGAGAGAGAGAGAGAGAGAGATGGATGGACATTTACCTCTGACTCCGACACCTCAGTGGGTTTCTCTGTCAGTGTGGTGCTCTCAGTGAGCACGGCTCCGTTGTAGTTGTTACAGATGTCCTCATCAGAGTAGTGAAGACCACCTGGACTGGGCCTGGGAGGAGATCTGCACA
Source organism: Hippoglossus stenolepis (assembly GCF_022539355.2). Taxonomy (NCBI): domain Eukaryota; kingdom Metazoa; phylum Chordata; class Actinopteri; order Pleuronectiformes; family Pleuronectidae; genus Hippoglossus; species Hippoglossus stenolepis. The sequence goes on from NC_061484.1 coordinate 24,869,835, forward strand.
CACACACACACACACACACACACAGTCTGTTATATATCTTGTCCTTTGATCAAACCCATGAGAGTGTGTGTGTGTGTGTGTGTGTGTGTGTGTGTGTGAGCGCTCACCTGGTGCCGTTCTTCTTCAGGAAGGAGTTCTTGGTGTTGAGCGTCCTGCTGTTGAGCTCCAGAGCCGTGAACCCTCCGTTGTCCAGAGTCACCGACTCCTCGGCCGTGGACACGTGTTTCCCTGGAGGACAAAAGACAAAAGAGCAGGAGTCAGATAAATACTAAAAGCCACTTTCAGGGACGGCAGCTGAAAAATGTCCCAGAAGTTGGTCCTCTTGCTGTTTATGTGCTGTCTCTTGTTTTATTCATTGTGTATTCAGCTGCCTCTCGGGCACCAGAATAAGAGGCAAATAAAACTAGGAGGCATTATTTGACTCTCAGGCAGGAACCACAAAGAGAAGCTTCATCATTCAGGCACCAATAACTGTGGCGATTGTGAAAAGGTTGTTGTGGAATTAACTTTAACATCTGTCCTGATGTAACCTGCTCATCAGGACTCATTGTGTGTTCCAGATTTTCATGGACACACACAAAGCGGCTGCTGTGCCTGCTGCTGAGAACGTGACAGGAAGCCTGAGAGGAGACGACGTAAACAGGAAGAAAAGCATCGACACGAGGAGCTGGAGCTTTGGATGACGAGGCTGGGAGACACATCACATGAGCTGATGGTGTTTTGTTCTGATGAGGAGGGAGTTTGTCCTTCAACTCGGGCTGGTGAGCATTCGTCCTGCTGAGGCCTCGTGGAGTAAGACTCCGATTCCTCCAGCTCCAGGCGGCCGAGCTGCCGGACTCAAACACTACAGAGCGGACAGGTTCGAGTCTGAGTCTCTGGGAAACGACGTGTTTCTCCTGTGGAGCTCTGAGTGGATCTGCTCTGAACGGAGCTTTAGTCACATTTCATAAGGAAAAAAAACATTTTGGGATTGTGAAATAATATAAATCATTAAAGCACTGAATTTGTTATTTAATCACAAACGAGGTGTTTAATGGTTTTATTGATTGAAATGATTCTTATTTCAGGCTAAACTTTATACTAAACTTTAAATAATTGTAAAAGTTTAAGTCTCAAATAAAGGTTTATCGGTTTAATTCTACACAATCCATCCGTCCATCCAAAGTGCATTTGTTTGTTAGTTAGCAGGGTTACACATAAACTACAAGACTAATCACCACGGAAACTGTTGGAGGGATTCAGTCATCCACCTATTGGTGTCGATCAGGATCGAGGCACAGATCAAGGACATTTTTTTTACTTCCTGTAACATAGCAACATGTTTTTCAACATTTTCATTGATTTCTCCGAGTAATTCACGGATCTTGATGAAGAAAATTTGACATATTTAGGAGACAGATATTTATGAGTGTGTGGAAGCTGGAGCAGATCCAAATAAAAATCCAGTTAAACGTGGTTTCATGAGGCGAATGTTGGGCCCTGACGATCGCTGAGTGTTCTTCTAGTTCGTTAGTTGGAGCCGAGATGAGAGCGAGTCGTGACGTTCTCGTAAAGTGTGACTTCGATTTACAGGACTGTCGTGACTCAGGCAAGTTAAGAGACTTATCTCTGACTCTGATCTGAGCTCTGTTTTTATTGAGGAGATATTTTCTTTTTCGCTACGAGATGTGAGACCTTGGAAGTCGAGTGAGTGAGTGTCTGCGTGTGTGTGTGTGTTCACAGTTTAATAACAATTTACAATTCAGCCTCTAATGTGCACTAAACATTTTTATATTCAACAGAACCAACTTTTAGAAGACATTCAACTTTCCAGGGAAAATTTCTAAAACAGTTTTTATTCATCTTTCAAACTGGGAGGCCAGTGCTCACACACAACTCCGAACAACAGACCTGTGCCACAGGCCTTGTACTTGGTGCTGTGTCCGTGCAGCAGCAGCGTGAAGACCAAGACCAGAATGAGGATGATTCCCACCAGAGCCATTACCAGCAGGAACCACCACTCCTCGTAGAACGGACGCTCCGACAGCGCTGCAGGCAGAGAGAGGGACACAGTTCAGGCCAATGTTAACTTTTCTTCTTCTGTGGCGCTTCTTGATGCTGCGGTTTGTCCCACAGGAGCAGAAATACTCCTCACAGTGTGTAAAATGTACTTTGAGTGGACTGACTCTCACTGAGGCACTGAACTGTCATAAATATTCACAGAGCTGAAACCAACAATCCTGTAAGATGATTTAATTTCTCTTTCTGCTGCTTTGGTTTACTGGGTAAGACACAGTCGGATATATTAGAAAGTTGGGATTGAAGACTCTACTAAATAGTATCGTGATTGTTCTTAATGATGAGTTGTGAGTCATTCTGCAGCTAAAAATCACAAAGGTGCTTTCAGCTCAACTGTAGTTGTGTAACTCTGCCTGTAGATGGCAGCGTACCCAAAGGCACACAACGACAATCACAGTAACTTCCTGCAGCGAATCCAGCAGAATAAACCTTCAGTCACGCCCCAGTCAGACAAGTCGGATCAGCCTGTTCATTAACCTGACTCCTCCAGTGTGTGTCTGTGTGTGTGTGTGTGTGTTTACCAGCGAGAGCAGCAGAGGCTGTACTCGGCTGGCCGTAACCATAGCGATTAACAGCGATGACTCTGAACTCGTAGCTGATCCCCGACCTCAGGCGCTCCATCTGTACCGACACGGACCTGCTGCTGGGAGGGAGGGGTCTGATGAAGGAATCCCACACCCCCTCATCTGAAGAAAGAGAGGGAGAGAGAGAGAGAGAGAGAGAGAGAGAGAGAGAGAGAGAGAGAGAGAGAGAGAGAGAGAGAGAGAGAGAGAAAACACTCCATTTAAGATTTAGTCGATTTTCAATGTCATAATATGATACAAGAACATTTTTAATTCAAATCAAATTACATTTCAGACACCGATGATTATTGTTATCAGGGGTGGAATTAAACCACAGTCGATGATCCCGCTGAGCGTTCTCACTCTCACCCGCGGTATCACACCTCTGGTAATCTTTATTAGAAGATTGCAGCTGACTTGATTTTCACAGCAGGTCTAAATGAATCCAGAGAGCGCCACGCTAAATAAAGTTCAGTGAAGAGTGGTGCTTAAGCTTTCTGGAGAAAGAGATGAGTGACTGTTCGTCTGTGTCGGAGCTCACCTGAGGGCCGAGCCTCGATGACGTATCCAGTGACGGGTGCTGCTCCGACGTCTCCCTCTGACCAGTGGATGTTTAGATCAGAGGACGTCTTGGTGATGGACATTTCCACAGGAGACCCAGGGGTGCCTGTGACGTCACACACACACACACATGAGTTGATTCCCCATAATGTGACTTTGACGATACATATTTTTCTTCACATGATTAAAACAAGTGGAGACCTGACACACACATGCACAGAGTTGTGGTCCTGCTTACCTTGCACAGGCTGAGCAGTGATGTTTGTCTGGACGGGGGGGCCGTGGCTGACTGTGAGCGCCTGAACGCTGAATGTGTACGTCGCCCCTTTGACCAGGTCACGAACCTTCAGCCATCGCTGCCAGCTGCCTTTCACATCGACTGTCACAACTTTACTCACCCCTGCTCGCACACACACACAATTTAAAAGAACTGTCAGTCTCCTGCCCGACATGAGTGTGTGTGTGTGTGTGTGTGTGTGTGTGTGTGTGTGTGTGTGTGTGTGTGTTCATACCTTGCACAGGAGCTGTGGGCTGGTAGACGACCCGGTAGCCCTCCAGCTGTCCATTAGGAGTGAGGGGAGCTCCCCAGGACACGTTGACGCTTCCTCCGGTCACCTCGGAGAAGGACAGGTAGCTGGGCGGGCTGGGAGCTGCGGACATGTGGAGAATGACCAATGAAATAAGACGGATACATAGAAGAGAAACATCAGATCATGTCGTTAGTTTGGTTTTGAGGAAACCGAACTATCCCCACTCCCTACCAGACTGCAGGGTCCGAGCCCCGCGGGGGTCACTGGGCGGTCCGTCCCCTGCCGTGTTGAAGGCCGTCAGGGTGACCAGGTACGGCGTGTAGCTGGTCAGGTTGGTGAGATGCACACGCGTGTCGGGGACAAAGATCACCTTCACCTTCTCGCTCTGGTTCTGCTTGTCCCTCTCCCAGTAGTGGATCTAACAACACAGGGAAACAAACACCGTTATCCACACCGTTCTTAATCGTTCTCCTGTTTTTCTCCACTCCCTCACTTCATTTCTGCCAAATATATGTTTGTCCTTTGCTCCTGAGGTCAGATATTGATCCACATGAAATACAAGTGCACCTGCATTGTTTTACTAGGAAGACAAAGCTGGTTATAAAGGGGTTAGATGGCGTTGACACAAGCGTTAAGTAGATGTACAGCCACCACTGCTCTCCTTATCCATTTCTTCACACAGATCTCATGCTCATGTGAGAATGAAACAATAATCTTGGACGTGACTATGAACAGTGATGAAGAAGCACTTTGGTTGATCACTGTAAATTGAAATAGAACAAAAGCACCTGATTATTAAACCCAGTGTGATGAGATAATTATCAAGAGCTCCTCGTGTGCCACTTGTGAATTTGACAATTTAATGGAGTCGAAACTGTGTCTTTTCACGATAGAACACAATCACTGGTTTCACTTCACATGGCTGAGAAATGTGCTCGGTGACTGACTTTGAGACAAATGAAACCTCATAGAAAATCCTGAATGTGTGACTTCCACATTGTGTCAGGGTCACACGCTTTTAATGGAGCAGGCTGTAAATAATGAGAGCAAACAGATGAGCAATATGCTTGATATCTCACAGCCAGTAAACAGCCTATATAAATGCATATCCAGCAACAGAATCAGTGTGGTGCATTAAAGCTGCTCGTCTCCTGCTCATAATGGTCCCTCTTATTTTATATATGACCCTGTACAAATTACTACACATCTTTTTACTGAAGTTTCTATATATAACATGAACAAAACCCTTTGCTATGAATGACACTGGTGGCCGTTAAGTGAACTGCAGTCGGCCTCCTGTTGCTCGTGTGTTTTATTGACCAATGAGGTTCTCTGATCTCTGAAGGAAGTCGCCTCAGGCTCAACGTTCATTGAGAGACTTGGCGCAGAAGAGAGAGAGAGAGAGAGAGAGAGAGAGAGAGAGAGAGAGAGAGAGAGAGAGAGAGCGCTGAACTTGTAATTTGAGAGAAAAGACAAGGAAGGTTTAATTTTTTAAACTTATATTACAATCCGTTCCTCGAAAAGAAAAAGAAAGAGCAAACACGTGTAAATTGCTTCACCGTCTTACTTAGAGAACGAAGAGGAAATATTCAACCATCAACATGAACTATTCATGGGAAACCAGGATGGGTTTTCACACGAGAACTGTCTCGACTCCTCGCACACAAACCAAGCAGCCGTATCTGATACTCCCCAACAGCGAGGTTACAGAGGTGCTTGAGCCTCATGCTTTAGAAAATGACTCAGGAAAAAAGTGTCTTGTACACAGCCTGATAATCCATGAGAGAGGGGGGGGGGGGAAGTCACAGCAGCTGTGACGTGACTTCTTCTCACTGTGGCTAATCTACCTGAAGGTTCAATGTTTCAGAGCCTGTGTGAGTGAAGCACATGGACGTTTTTTCCCTGAAAAGCTTTCAACCACACTCTGCCACCCGGCTCCCAAATCAAACAACGCACGGTCGTCAGCTCATTAAAACGTTTACTGGCAGCTTTCAGAATCCACCAGACACTGATATGATACCATATGATTCATGCGCTGCGTCTGGCATCAGCTTCTTATCAGCCAAACAACAACGTGATACATTATTAGATCCAAACTTAGCTCAGTCAGACAACTCACGTTCAAATGCAACAGTAGAACATGTTAGTGTTTGGCGTCCAGCCTCCGACTTAATCACTCCCCCCCGATATGATTACATAGATATGATGGGAGTGATGAGCAAGTACTTGTAACCCCCTACTGACTAAAATCTGATTTCTACAAAACTTGGTGAAAGTGTGGAACACGGGCCAAGAAACCAACAAATCTTGGGGTGGATCCAGAAAAATGTTAATCACTGTTTAATTACTTTACTGATTTTTTAAAGAATATTTCATGGGTCTCTTTCATGAGGTAAGGTTCAATGTTCAAAGACCAAGGTACAAGCAATGAGATCTTTAATGTTACCAAATATTTAGCAAGAATTAAATCGTTGTCATATTCCTTTAATATCTGATGTCAAATGTGATTAATGCAAATGTTTTCAATTTATAATTCACAGAATTTAGTTGCATGAAATTTCAGCTGCTACATTTATTCCTTTTTTCCCTGGAACATAAACCTTTCCAGTGCAGTTTGGGATATAAAGTAAAACAACGTCCAAGAGCCACTTAAAGGCTCCATTTTGTTATTATTCCCAACTGAAAGCTCCACAAAGCGTCATAAGTTATATTTACAACTTCCAAACCGGGAAGCAGCAGCTCATGAGTGGCACTTGAGGGCAGCATAAAACCATCTCTCTCCCTCGGCGAGCTGTTCCAGTAATGAGATGCAGAATAACTCATCCATCCGCTCGCTCCGAAATAAAACTGTGGTACCTTCTGGATAAGAGAGGAAATTCAATTTTACAATACTTTATTTTTAGGGAAATGGGAAATATCTCTCGTGATGCTTCTGGTGATTCAGTAATCCACTCGGCTGTTCGGGATCTATTTTTGTGTTTTTGTGTTCAGAGAGTGAGACCTTCAGGATTAGTCTGGAAAAACTCCAGCATGAATGAACATGAAATGGATTTTTTACAAACATCTCTTCAGTCGAGGAGTTGATTAAGGATCTTAGGTGATCTCCTGCACTTTCCTTTTTAAAAACCTGACCCGTAGTCTTACCACAAAAAAAGATAAAATTCTGACAAAACAAGGAAAGTGGGGATCGATTTTCACGGTCAAGAATAAATAAGAATAGCTGTTTTCTGCCGAAGGTTTTTTCGCTGCTGCTCAGACAAAACATTTCATAACCGGCAACGTTTCACATACACACCTCCTGACAGGCCCTGCATAGTTTGGTGATACCTGTTGCCCCCTCACCCATCATGTTCAGTGTGTTTAACAAGCCCTCGAGGGCATTTCAGGAAACCTCGACTGTGGAAAAGTACTCCGCGGTGAAGTTTGGTGTTAGTCCTACCCGCTGTGTGCTGCTCATCGCACAGAGTAGGTGTGTTAACAGACGTCTGAACCTATGAATTCATTGAACCTTCTCTCTTTGCTCTTTTTCTCTTTTCTTAATCTCCTTAACCCCCCCCTCCGCCTCACAACCCCTCCCAGCCTCCGTCCATCTCTGGTAGCTTTAACATATTCGCTGAATCCTCGTCTCTAATCAGGATTCTACAGGGATCACTCGCCCGTCTCATTCCTTCACTCTGCAAATATTACATTCCCTCCTTTCTTCTCCATTCCTCCCTCTACTCCAGCAGAAATCAATGTGTCTAAAGCAGGACAGATAACCTTGTGTTTGAAGTACTAAGAGCGAGGGGGTGGGACAGGAGAGTTAAGGGGGTGGGGGGTGGTGGTGGGGTGGGGCAGGCCGGGGAGTGATATTGAAACCATTAAAGGATATTCAGATTCTTCCTCTAACTTAATTCTGTCTCTTTCTCTCGTCTCCATAGGGCACTTGAAGGTGCAGCAGAGCAAAACCCCTCCAAGACAAGAGGGGAGTCGTTTTAAACACAGACAGAAACGCCGCTGTGGGATTCTTCCACCTCGTAGAAACTCTATTACCCTTAGTGATCGCACGTGTGTTTGAATTATTTGTGTGTGTGTACATGTTTGTGTGTTTGTGTGTGTGTGTGTCACCTTGTATCCTTGGATGAGTCCATTCTGGGTCTCGAGGGGGGGGGTGTCCCAGGTCACTTCCAGGCTGGAGGGAGACGCAGCGGACACTCTGATGGACTGGGGGGCCACGGAAGGGGCTGCAGCAGGAGAGAGGCCTCGTTAGACAGGTCTTGTGTCTTTGTGAGGACCATTTTCAAGTAAAGACCTTATTCGTGAAAGTCAAGGAGAAGTACTACACTGCCCACAATCCTCAGTCATTGATTGGTGGAGCTCATTGTTACCATGGAAATGTTTAGCATAAACTGCAAAAATCATGTCGGCTATGATCAGATCCTTCAGAGTTACTATAGGTTACTACACTACACACTTCATGAAACACTATATACACACATACAAGCTACAGACGACAATTTAACACAACACTATATCAAAATCAAGGTTAAATTCAAGAAGATGTGGTTTGAAAGGGATCATTCGCAATGGTTTATGGGATGTGTAGTTCTTTCACTATAAAAAACATATACACGCACTTTCGTACCTTTGCCCTTTTCCCCCATTTTACGTAATTTTTTTGTTGCTGCAAATCAAATGTTTTATGGTCACGTCATGACATCATTTAGCTGTTCACATCGATGGAGAAACTACTTCAGGAACCAGAGCCGCTCTAAAAGTGGGCGGTCACTGTTACGCTCTATTGGGTTAAGGTTAAGGTTAGGGACTCAGGAAGACATTATACCAATGAGTGTCCTCGATATGTTAGAAGCAGAAGATTGTGTGTGTGTGTGTGTGTGTGTCTGTGTGTGTGTGTGTGCAGCTGGTTGTTACGGAGGAAGTAGGTAAGATATGTTCTATTCTTCCAATTAGACTGGGCCTAAGGCGGTACCTTGTTACTCCACTGCACCACACATATGCATGAACAGCTCAGCAGTTGCACCTGAGGCTAAAGAAAAGGCCATATCACCCCATTTCATCATCCCCCCCCGAGCCCCGTCCTCCTCCTCCTCCGCCCCCTCCGACTCCCGCTGCTTATCCTCACCTCTCCCTCCATTGCATGTGATATGTATAACCTATTAAACTCTACACACACACACAAATTGGTTATGAATGCAGGACCAGTCTGGTGGAGGGAGTGTGAGATTGCAAAAAACGTGTGGGTGTCGCTAGCATAAAGTGCAGATCTTTGTACGGCCTCAAATCTGCCTGCAGGGCCCGAGACCACCTCCTCCTCCAGCACCTCCTCCTCCAGCTCCCGGATTCCCCAGCCACTTTTACCAGGATACTGTCAACACCATGAAAAGGCTACACCCAACTCAACATCGCCCCCCCGTCTGATGCTTCTCCACTTCACTCAGAGTCAAGATCAAATCGTAGTGAAACCAGTCCCATAAATGAGCCTTTTTTGATCAAGATCCAAGATTGTTTTTACTGGGGAAACAGTGAAAATGAGGAAACAGATGAAAAATTCCTGGATCTGCCTCCTGAACTGGATCCAAACTGCATCCTATCACCAGGTTACATGGTAATTTGTCTTGTATATTTGTGTAATCTTGCTAATAACGATAAAAAACAACCAACAAACAGACAGGGGTGAAAGATTTGGACTCACACTGAACGATAAACTCAGTTTTGACAACACATAATGGACATTTAAAGGCCTCACATCCTCCTGCTGTCACGTCATTCAACCCATCCTGCTCAACATGCTCACTAAGTGTTTTGTAGTAAAGAGTGTGTGTGTGTGTGGGTTTGTGTGTGTGTGTGTGTTTGCATGTGTGAGATATATTTGCTTTCCTGTCTGATTAATGGATCCATGGTTTGACTCTGGTGAAAGTTAAACAGGGGTTGGGCCTTCACTATAAAATAGATGACCTTGTGCAGCTCTGGATCACATTCAGATATTCGCACACACACTCATACACACACACACCTGCACAGACACACACACACACACACACACACACACACTTATCTAATCGAGAGCACCTCTACGCCTATCAAATGCAATGTCACTCAAGGGGCAGCAGGAGCAGGACAGGAGGTGTGGACACGACAAAGAACGAACGAGAAGAGAATGACAGAAGCATCGGAGCGGACGGGACGAGATTGGATAAAGCCGACAAAGCGGAGACTTATTTTGACCAAACAATCCCAAACTCAAAGTCCACTTACTGGTTTCTTGTATAGATTTCTACCATATCACGGCACCTTTCAAAGCAGATGGAAGCACTGTGATGGAAATCATCACAGCTACTGGGTCAAAACAACAGATCAATCTCCATTAAAACTAAACTCCAGCTAATGCTGAAGAAAAATGTGGTAAGTGAACCTTGGGTTGGAAAAAAAACTCCAATTTCCTATGTCATGTGACACATACTCTCAACTGAAATGTTCCTTTGTGTACTTAGAATTCAGCTTTTTAACGACGCACATGGGAGAGAAGAGCTAGAAAAACAATGTTCAACAGTAAAACAGCTTCTCTGGCATTAAACAAGAGTTCGATCCTGAACCAGATGTGTAGCTCCCACAGTGATCATGTGCAAAAAGCAGCGTCCTTCACTGACCTGCCTCTCCAACAGACACCTCGACAGGGATGGAGGGTGGACTCTCTCCGATGATGTTGTAGCTCGTCATAACAATCTGGTAACGCGTGAATTTCTTGAGCTCTGCAGAGAAACAACACAGCAGTTTAAAGACTTCACCACAACACACAAGCCGAGGCGGCGCTGCGGGTTTATCGTCGGACGACTTACGTGTCAACTCGAACTCTGTTAGCGAGGCGCTGCTGACGGTCTTGAAGGTGCTCTTGGCTTGAGGGAAACACGGAGGGAGAGTAAATCAATAAACATTTCACGTTCAACAATAAATTGTGGAATTATAATGCTATTCAATAAAATGACTGTATTAAAGACTTTTATGTTTCTGCTCCCTTGTCGGACGCCGTGGCCGCTGGATGGACACAGAATTGCCCATCTAGTCGGGCAGATACTCAATCTACTATAAAGCACGGCGCATAATAATATTTTATTATTGCAATGTTATAGTGCAATATGGGTGGTCTCATGAGGGGGGGCGCGGCCTTGTGAGGGGCCGTTTGCTCAGTCTGTCATCATAGTCACACCTGGTTCCTGCTTTGATGTGGAAATCATCTGAAAAGATCTTTAAAACATCTTTTCAGTTCTCTTTTTCTTAAATATTTAAAAAGCTCTGATTGAAAATCGTATCAGAAACACGGCAGAACTTTAACTCACTGTTAGATTAGAAGTGCGACGCAGCATGAACAGTGAACAAAGATCTTTTTTATAAGATTGCCAGGTTATAAATCTTCTACAGACGTTGTCACTGTGCTTATTGGTGCAAACTGTTTTCATCTGCGACTTTCTTTCATTGCTTATTTTGTGATTTCACATAATACCGACGCTGACATTGAAATATTTTTCATTAAATAAAGGATTTCATTGCGGCGCCTTGGTGAGCAGCTGGTTTGTATGAGCTACAAAACTCACTGATTCATACTCGTGTGATCGACAATAAAAATTTAGTCCATGAGCCACAGTAAAGTTCCATAAGAGCAACTGACCGTTAGCTAAACCCTTGTAATTCACACACTGACAGAACAGCCATCAGAGTGTGCTCAGTGTCTTGCTCATGGACACTTCGGCATTGCAGTCTGGAGGAGCCGGGGGATCTGTTACTGGACGACCTGCTCTCTTCGCTGAGCCACAGCTGCCAATGAGAATATAGGACTGTGGCTACACTCAGTGTCTAAAGAGCCTGGAGGCCTTTTTATTACCCTCTTAAAAAAAAAACCAAACTTTTAACAGGGTGTTCATTTGCTCTAAGGAAGTTTGTAAGTGTTGGCATGACTGAGTTTACGATCTGCACTTGTAGCCACACATTATTTCCACAGCTGCGGAGAAAATCAACAACTATACAGATCGGACTGGTCGTAGCTAAATGCTACGACCAGTCCGATCTTACACGTTCCTTATATCACATATAAAACTAAGACTAACGTCTACATTGGAAAACAAGAAGTCATATCAAGTATGGTCAAGTTATTAGGTTTAAAGCCAACGACAGCATATTTAAGACCTTTTACTGGATCCTTGTTATAACTTGAGTCATTGGAAACAAATTAAAAGTCAACTTGCAAATGTGTTTGTCGAAAATTAGAAAGCTACAGTTGATAAAATCCCCAAAAATGAGAGCCCTGCTTTTTCTAAACCTCTGTCTGCAAACCAGCACCGATATTTTCCCAAAAAATGACTGAAAATTTAAAGTGATAGAAATGACACCGTTACCTCTGCTCACACGTGCCGTGCGAGAACGGAGCGTTTGGCGGGCGCAGCATTAGCATCTGTACCACTCACTTGTAACGAGGGAACTTGTGTTGGTGCTCCTCGTTGTCTGGACGTCTGCCTCAGCGGAAGCCGAGCTGTTTACTGGAAGCTCTCTGTAGTACAGCCGGTATCCAGTCAGCACCCCGTTAATGCTGTCGTCACCGGGCCGCTGGCAAACACGCAAAACAAGCACACGCACCGGCACATGAAGAGAATTAATAATGATCCATTTCCCAAATAGAAAACTTCTGAGGGATTTCTGCTGTATGTGAAGACAATTTTCATTTTCTCCGTGATTGACAGGACACGGGCCGGCTGGCGGAGCAGTATTTTATCAGCAGAGTCCACTTTAAAGAGCTGCCGTGCACAGACAAAGCGATGCTTCACTGGGTCTGGCACTCTTGTAAAGGATGATGAAATTGCGGGTGACTTTGTTTTTCCGCTGCCTCCTTCTGCTTTGATATGAGGCTAGAAGGAGCACGGAGAAGACATTTCCAAACAGCGGAGGGAGAGTGACAAGCGTTGAAGTCGCCAATGCTATATTTACTGTCAATTCACATTTCGCCCCAGACTCGCTCTACTTTCCTGTAACTCCCCGGGCTTTTCTTTTTCCTCCATTGATGGACATTGCTGATGTTTGCCTCTCTTGCCCTCTAACATCTCCCCTGCTGCTATATCCTCATTAGGACTTTTCAACATTTTTCCTCCCCACCCAGGACGATCTGTCCCCTCCGTCTGTTCATCCTTCTCTCCCTCCATCTCGTCAATCTGTCTCTGCTGCCCTCTGAACTTTCCTGCTTCAGTAACAATGGTAATTTCCTCCAGGGACACAAACACTGCAAAGGGTGAGTCTGCAGCAATCTCACGTAAATGATTAACCTGCAACTCCCAAGTTTTTTTCTGTGTGGGTCTGTGAGTTTCTCTGTGTGTGGGTCTTGTTGTTGTTGTTGTGCTACAAGAAGGACAATACCTTCCACTGCACCAGGACTGAGGTGGTGGTTGTGGGCTTCACTGCGAGGATCACCGGAGGCTGATCGGGCACTAGAGAGGAAACACAGGAAAGAGAGTGAGGAAGAGAAAAAGACACAGAGACAAGCTTCTGTCCATCGCCCCCCCCCCAGGTCTTCACTGCTATGTTTTAAAATCCACATTTCCCCTCATCCTCCACTTTCTTTTCCTCCCAGTCTCTCACCGTCCTGCAGAGTCGTCACAGCCTCGGTCTCTTTGCTGAGGACGCTGTCCCCGACATCGTTGGTGGACAGCATCCGAAACTTGTACGATGTGAAGGGCTCCAACCTACAGACAAAACACATTTATGTTTATGATATATATATATGCATTCAGTAAGGAGGTTATATCTCTATAAGTGTTTCATTGATGCTTTTGAGAATAATTCATGGATCAGGTATATTTAGGGGACAGACATTTATGAGTCTGTGCAATTTGGTGCGGATGCAAATAAAAATCTTCATCGAGTGAATGTAAATGTGGTTTCGTGAGGAGGCTGTTGGGCCTAAGCCGACGTATATATTTGCATTTTGGTTCAGGCATGAATTTATAAATCAGTTCATTAGAATATTGAGAAGTGGACTAGCTGCACAGCGATCCCCGACGCAAGATTCACAATATTGTTTCAGTGTGATTTTAGTTTTTTATCACTAAACCAACTGATGAGGGCATTGCATCTGTAATCCATCCAATAAAACCACAGCAATACAATTACACTCGTAACTTTGATCACGACTTGTGTCATACTGCGACAGCTGAAGACGCGTGTCGGTGAGGAGTCTCCTCTGGAGCAGCTGCGCCTTATGATCATCAATCTAAAATAACTTTTGTCAGTGCTCACAATGGGTTTTCACACATGGCAGTGGATGCACCAGGTGTTAATCCAACTCTCAGGGTTTTTTTGGGGGAACTTGAAAGATGTGCCACGGGTGAAAATTGCATCTCAGTGTCTCCTGTAGCTGCAGGACTGAGCTTTAGTCTCTGGTGGTTTCACAGTTGGTACTTGGACTGTGTTATTACTAGTTTGTCCGTCACCTGTGGGGGGGAGGACAAATAGAGGTAGAGCTCAGGTAGATGTTTGTTTCCCCTCACAGTCCATTCATTCACTCGTCCACTGTGTATGTAGACGACATGAGGCAGGAGGGTGTGTGGAAGAAAGTCAGTGAGTCTGTTTTCGGCTGATCGGCTCTTTAGGCACCTGTGTGCAGCTCCTCTGGCTTCATGAATACGGGAAAGATTTAGCACCACTGTGTTTGGATAAAATTGATTCTTGCCAAAGTTGCTGAGCTGTTTCCCGCTATTGGTCAATAAAATATCTTTTTGTTAATCTTCATTCCAAACCAGTGTGTGCTCTCACTCCTTCGGTCTGTGTTCAGTTATTCAACATTCAGTGCAATTCCTGCCTTGTTAAGGGCTATTTAACATGTTCTTTTCTCTGCAGCCCACAGGTGGTCAGAGAATCCACTGGGTGCCTTTAACTCCGGCTCCTCCGCCTCTCACAGGCGTGTTTTGCCCTTTCACTGGTCTCTGAAGATCACACAAGGTCTTGAATAATAATTATCGTACACCTTTTCCTAATTGTCTCCCCTGCCAAAGCATTTTCACGACCACATCTTATCTGTATTTTCTCCTCTGTGCAGAGTGAAAGCATTAATAAGAACAGGAAAACAATTTACACCAGTCATATTGAAAACAATTTACCCAAGAGCCACTTACAACCTGTCCGACGAACACGGACCCATTCATAGCGACTAGCTGAACAAGTCTGCTGCACAGCTGCTAATAGTTTCAACGCACCCTCTCTCCCTTGCGCTGGGAAATTGATTAAAAATTTAAAAAAAGGACAGGTGGCTGCAAAAACAGTCATTTTTCTTAATTCTTAATTGATCTAACACATTATAAACACCGGTTAACAAGAGTGATTCAATAATTAGCAACAACAAGAAGTCATTCCACTGCTGCTCCCGCGTCTACCTGCAAGGTCCCTCTCCAGACTGTATTTACAGAGCCGCCAGGGAGACTGCAGAGGACCAGTTAAAAATTCAGCGGGTGCGACAGAAGAACTGCTCAAGTGTCTTCTTGTATAATAATGAGCCGGGCGCAATAAGGGACAAGAAAGGCCCTATGGGGTTGTGGGTATCGTAGGAATAGAACATCAAAGGCACAGAGCTCAAAGAGGGTGGGGTACCAACAGCACTGGGAGGATGTTGAGGACAGTGTTTGAAAGTGTGAGCCTGTGTGTGTGTGTGTGTGGACTTTGTGTGTGTGTGTGTCTGCGAATGAGCCTGGGGACTTCGATGTTTTGGTTTCCAAAGATGTCTCACTGGAAAACAACAATTAGGGACAGATAACAAGTGAGTATGAGTTTGAGCAAATGGAGATGTGAGCTAATTCCTCCATCCGGCCGCTGTAATGAGAGCATTCAGTGATAGAGTGAGCTCCAAAACGGCGTCGAGACAACAACGGGCACCGTCATCGCGGCAGATCGACTCTCCCCGAGGCAGGTTGGATGCAGACACACTGAGAGAACAGTCTTCAGCATCTCAAATAGTCCTGAGATAGCTTGTGAAGGGAGCTCACTAAAAACCGCCACGAAGCAGGAGACGCACACTAAACACAAATAAGCCTCATCAGGGTTCTGCTACTCGGGTTGGAGCAGCCATGCAGTCTGACCACAATCACCTGCTGCTGTAATGACAGTCTCAACAGGGAGGAGAGGATGGAGGGATAAA
The DNA here is from genome assembly GCF_022539355.2 of Hippoglossus stenolepis. Taxonomy (NCBI): domain Eukaryota; kingdom Metazoa; phylum Chordata; class Actinopteri; order Pleuronectiformes; family Pleuronectidae; genus Hippoglossus; species Hippoglossus stenolepis. The sequence continues at coordinate 24,885,713 of NC_061484.1, forward strand.
GAGAGAGGAATGGAAACAGCGCTCAACAGCACTGGAGCACAGGACGAGTGCGAGGTGCTGCTCGAGGACGTTTGATGGGTTTTGAAAGCTTTGGCTACTGGTGGTTGGACGGAAGGTGGTGGCAACAACTGGGACGAATGCTGGGAACATAAAACTGGTTGAAGAAAGACAAATGACTGATAAATGGCAGAGAGAGAACTTGAAAGCATGATGGCAGAGAGAGAGAATATTAAGAAAGATAAAAAGACAGAGCCGTTCCTGCTGTGCCTGTGTGATCAGGTGACGGAGATCCTCCAAGGTTCTGCAGTGATTATGATTATTCCGCTCTCTCTGGTGGTTTTCTTTTTTTCCTCCATCAACCTTTTCTTTACTTCCTGTGCTAAATTCATACAAATCTTTCTGTGTTCTAATTCTCAGTTCTTTGCTTTGAGAATTCACAGCATCCCCCTCTCTGTCCACCCTCCTCCCCGAGGACGCATAAACATTACAAGATTTCTACCGATTGCTTCAACTAGTCCAAGTCCAACATGTTGCACTAAACCCAACTTCCATATTGAATATATACATAATATATATAACAGTAATTGTTCCTGTTTTCTCCAGAGATGCTTGACGTGGGCAAATCGATGTCTAGGTGAGCCCTGTCCCTCCTTAGATACCGTTGCTAAGGCCTGTCAAGCTTTCTGATGTCACGCAGCACATGTCAAACATTTCAAATAGACTCTAAAAAATATTAATCTAGTGAAAGGGTTATAAAAATACACTCGCTGGCCACACACAGGATGTCAGAGCAGAATTGTTATTGTATTACAGCAAAGTATGATGAAGAAAACATTTGAAATCAGATTGTTGTTTTGACATTATCCTCTCGAGCTGCTCAGCTTAGACTCATGGAGAGACGGACAGTGAAGAGACCACTTCCCCATTGGAAAATCGGTCTCAGAGTATTGGACACCACTGGAAGTTAAGTCTCCCCGATGTTCGTCAAACGCTATCTCGTGAGGCCTTGCTGGGTTCGCTGGAGTGTCAACTTTCTCAAATCCAATAATGAGCAGGACAGAGACGTTAATGTTCGGCTAAATTCTTAAAAGCATGCGGGGAGGACTTCATTGCTGCTGCTGTTGTGAATGGAGCTTTTGTAATCTATCTTTACAACCTAATAAGAAAGAAACGCTTCATGGAAGTAGCACTCAGTGCTGTCGGTTGTAAGTTAATTAGCGGTAGTCATGCAAACATTGCAGGTAACGTGAGAGCAAACATCTATTACTTATACTGTTGCTGCCTTGACGACTGTAAGCAGCTGCATCAATTCAATGCACCTACTTACAGTTGCTAAGCTAGTTTGTGTGTGGGGGGGGGGTGGAGTGTGCATGTTTTCCCCCGAACCGGCAGCGCTGCACAGCTTCCTCTCAACGTCCAAACACATGCAGGTCAGGTTAATTGGTGACTCTAAATTATCCATAGGTGTGAATGTAAGAGTGAAGGTCGCCTCTCGTCTTTTACCCAATCTCAGCTGGGATTGGCTCCACTTCCCCCCATGACTCTCTAAGGATAAAGTATGTCTAATGGATGGATGCTTGGAGGAGAGGCTTAAGCAAACAGTCAAGTGGTGTAGTAAATGTACTATATTCTGTACAAGCTTCAATATGTGTGTGTGCGTGTATATATCAGCACTTGCGTACCTGTCAACGCTCCAGGCGGTCACGTTGTGTGGGATGTCAGCGATGTGTGTGTTCCAGTCCCCACTGGGCAGCTGTTTGAGCTGCACAGTGAAGTACCTCAGGGGAGAAGAGCCCGAGCCTCCCGTCACCCAGTGGAGGTGGAGACGGCGAGACTCTACGCTGTCCTGAGGAACGTACAATTTCCTCGGTGGCTGCGGCCGCTCTGTGGATGTGGGAAAGAGAGAAGATATAAAAAGACGAGAGTGGAAGGAAATGGAATATAGGCGAGGGAGCATTTAGAAGTTTAAAAGTATTCTGACACATTTTGAAAACCAAGTCATACATAAAGTAGCACAGCTTCTCCTTAAAGCTCGAACATGTTTAGAGAGTCGGATGTTAGGCAGTGGAAACCAAAGACTGTATGAAAAGACAGATGATGCTTCTCCAGTTTATCCCACTATCCAGAAATGAAGCCAAATGATCCCGAATACAAAAGCCGCCATTTTGCACATTTGGAGACTCCAGACTTACTTGAAACATGAACAACAAACATTAATGTGATAAGATCAACCTGCAATGACAGAAACCATCTGTGAGAACATTTATTTGATACGACTTCTAGTTTGGTCCATGTCCCATCTGCTAACATGGAGGAGGTGAGGTTTATGACCCCTACCGCACCCAGCAACCAGGGGGCGATCAAGATGCTCTGGCTTCACGTTTGAGGAGCTGTCATTCATATACAGATTATGGTGTAAACTCACAGATTACGACTTCTAGAAGGAGCTTTCAGTTTCAATTAGACTTTGGATTGAATTAATTTGAATACAGCGTGAATCTCTACACGTATAATGATCTTTTCGTTTCATCTGCTGTCACAGTGAAGCCTTCTCTACCAGAAGTCATGTAAGAATCTGATTAGAGACAAGAAATCAGCTTTTTCAAAAGGAACATCTAGATGGAGAAACCCAGGCTTGTCTAATCCCCCTGCTTTGACTAAAGAAACCAATGTTTAATAAATCAGCTTACAGCCGAGTCAGCCGGAACCATGCAACCTAAATGCATGTAAATGCATGTGTGAGATGATCGCTGTGCGGGAACATACGCATTCGAATATGTTTCTCCACTCATCCGTTCCTGCTTCTCCTTTAATTTCCCTCTGATGTGTCGCTATTGAAATGAGTTGTGACCTGAACAAATGGAGACCATCGTGGACCATATGCTGCAAATAGCTTGTAACACTGGACAGGAACGTCCCACATTCACATCACATACGTGCCCCAATGTGACTGCTGCAGTGCATTCATATGTTTAAATGAAACAAGACATCTAACCACCGCGGCATTAAAGAAACAATATTCTCAGCAGATTGCCAGCGTGTGTGTGTGTGTGTGTGTGTGTGTGTGTGTGTGTGTGTGTGTGTGTGTGTGTGTGTGTGTGAGAGAGAGATTTGTCTTCACTATTCAATTGGAGGAAGACTTGTGTTTGATTAGTCGTGACACGGCACGTTGAGACAACAAAAAACAAAACACATGGTCCGGGGGCATTACTGTTTAATTTCAGGGGCGGCGGGTTATCGATTAAGTCTAGAAATAAAAGCACGATCGATTCTCCCTGAAGTTTAATTAATCGCCACTTACGCTCTGAAACATACGCAGAAGCACAGTCACATATTGACACACACACACACACACACACACACACACACACACACACACACACGGGCTCGCCTTCCCTCATTCATCCTTATCACAAGTAATTTTAGTCAAATCTGTTTGTCTCCCTTTTTCCCTCTCGTCTTTATTCTCCATCCCCATCAAGATTTCACTGTTCTCTGCCGCCTTTGTTTCCCTGATACCATCTGTGTCTCCCTGTCTGTTCCCCTCTTGTTCTGTTCCACAGTAAAGATCATGTTCTGATAATCAGCTCATAACTGTCAGAACACGTACTGCCCTTTGAGCACTAACACGACTGTTTACTGCTACACCGGGGGAAGAGAGGGAGGACGGTCGGGATTGTTGGAGGCCGGATCTTATTATTGAGTATTCCAGGGGTTAGGGTGTATTTGATTTAGACTTAAGTTTCGTCTTCAGATACTTTGACTAGTTGGATAATTTGGTTTAAAACAGTGTTTATCTCAAATATTAGACGAACTATGATGTTTTGGTGATATGTATTTGGTTTGTGTGAAGAGTTTAGTTCTCTTTATCTGTCCTCTTTTATCGGAGTGGAATTCTTTTTTTCTCCTTTTTGGGTAAATACTGTATATTCCTAACTTTCAAAAACCCACCCGTGACCCCTCCTGCCCTCCAGCTCCGTCCCTCACTGGGTGGTACTAGAAGAAGGGGATGATGGGGTGTATGGGGGGGGGGAATGGATTCTGCTAAATAAAGCAACTGCTTCATTCATTACCTTATCAGTTATCACCGTCTCGGAGACAAACACCCGATTAGACAAATATCTCTGGAGGGAATCACAGTTTTTGTTCATAATACATGCGGCACGTTAACGCTGCCTCACACACACACACACACACACACACACACACACAGGCCCACTCAAAAAACCAATTTTCTCTTTCTAGGGATTAAGTTGGTCTCTCCACCATCATCAGAAAGAAATCTCTATTAGGCCATTCTGTCTATCTCCCAGTGAGAATGGGCCATTATGTTACTGAAGTGGAACAGGGAACCACTGAATTCTTTTTCTAAAGAAATCCTGATAATGATGCTGCCGATGTCACGATATCTGATCCAATTAAAATGCACTACACACGCCGAGAGCTCTGAGCGGAATATCAGACATCATGATTCCAGTTTTTCATAAAAATTCACTGTCACGATTTATTGCAAGGACTTTTGTAGCATTTCAATGCTTTACCAGACGTGTGCGGGTATCGGCTGACAGGGAGAATTGGACAAAGAGATCAGGGACGACGTATATGAAAGGTTTTGAGTCATGTTCCAAAAAGTCAAAGTTATTCTTCCGACGGTCCATTGAGACACTAGAGCCACTGTTACTTTAGGAGTGACAGTGAAAGTGATCTTTTACTTTCAAGGGGTTGGCTCCTCTTATCTCAGGAGTCAAAAAACCTTTTGAAATTAATTTTGCTAAACATTTAATTTTAGGATAAGGGAAATGTATTATCACGGATTATCAAAATAACAGGTTCCAGGAGTAACAATGCAGTGTTTTTAAACTAAGTTTGGTGAAAGAAGAAAAAATTATCTATATTCTTTAATTAAATTGAATCAGGATGACCTATAATGGGAATCACTTGTACTACTGCACAGGGAATTATCCCCCGGCTCTACAGGCCTTTTCTCAAACTGGCAACAAGAACACTTTCAAAATATTGTTTCAAACTAAACTTACCAACCACTGTCTACAACAAATTCGTTATTTAAAAAGATATTCACCAGGTGTCAGTGAGTTCATGAAACTATCTATTTTTACAGTTTGATTCCTGCTGTTCACTCTGTTAACTTAACACAATCTTCTCCTGTCACAATTTAGTGAAATATCATTCATGCAGTGTAAAATAAAATCACCTGTATAACCTGGTGCACATGTCAACTGGTAGCAATGAAAGAAAATAGCTCTGAAAATACACTGAGACGAGATAAAAGCATCACGACCTCCGTATAAAAACCTGACGTTTTATCTGTCTCAAACTTTATTCCTCACTCGCTTTAGCTCTTTTAAAATCGAGTCACTATAAAGAGCTGTTCATCCTCTTTGTCCGTCAACTGCCTTTAGGAGAAAATGTCATTTTCAGGCTCCAGGTTCGACAGAACTAAGGAGAGTCACATCTCAGTCTTCATTATCTCTGTTCTACTTCTACTACTGTTCTGAATTACAGGTCTTGCCACAAAAGACAAAATTACCACAATTGAAGAAGCCAGAGTTGGTGAGAGAAGCTGAAAATCTTCGTTTCACTCGACAAGTCAGTTCATTTGAGTCTGTTTAGTAACACAAAAAATACAACAGACGTTTTGTTCTGAAACGTTAACATTATTTTTTCATGACTGAGCCGCCGCCAGCTTTTAAACTGTTGCACAGATACTCGGGGGAAGTATTTGAAACTCCAGACGCTCGTTACGCCCTCGTACAACTAATACCTGGTGATTTCAATATCTACATTTGCCGCCGTGCAGCTCTGTTAAATCCGCTGGAGATTTTAAATGTCATTTCATCTTTTTCTCTTTGCACAACGACTCGTGGAAAAGGTCATACGTCTTATATCGCACCAACATTCGGAGCCCAGTACAAACGGATTGAGCACGTTCAGCCACTAACTACTTGTTGAATCATGGAGGATCTGTCCGAGCTGTTTGCTTTTCTGTGTCTGGACTTTATCTTTTGCAAGGATTTCACAAAGACCACGACTCATTACTCCTCTTAAGTAGAGATCATAACAATTTTAAATGCAAAAACTTGACCTGACTTTTCCGTACCCTTCCCACACTTTAAGAAATAGCAAACCCCAAATGTCTTTGACCAATTTGCCTCTATTTGAAAGTTAATATGAAAAAACACATGATTGTCCACTATAATAGACTATAATACAAGTTTGAAGAGCACAGGTACAATTAATAAAATAAGTAAGTCGCTCATTTACAGGATTTCCTGACCAATCTGGTTTATTTAAGACCTTTTTATCTGCGTATTCATCGTTGTAATCGAATGTGAATTTCCTTGCTGGTTTCTGTGGCATGAATGCAGCACAGGGTGCTTGATAAGCAGCAGGACTGGATGAAGGAAGCTAATTTTACTCGTCATTACTCAAAGCCTCCGAGCTCCCACCCCATTATTCTAGTTGAATTATCCAGTAATGTATTTTTTTTTTTTTTTTTATAAATAGAAAACAAAGACACTTGTTATGCTGGTTCCATTAGTGTGTGATTTAATACAGTTTCAGAATTCAATCACACTCTTACTGGGCCTGTGTTCATTCATTTTTAAAGAGAGAGAGGGACTGACGTAAATGTTTTTAACAATCACACACAACACAAATTACTGCACTTTGTCATTTTCCCCCCACGTGAATGAAGACGTACGACACGTCTCGCTTCCTGCCAGTGCACAGAGAGGAACTTTGAACATTTTCCTCCTGCTCCAACTCGCTGCTGGGTGCAGTTGTTCAGATAGCAGCTCGGTTGCACCTATAACTACATATGTGTCTGATTCGCTATTTAATGGGGCTTTCAACCACATCTTATGTTCCTCGGCAGAGAGAACGGGGAATGGACTGTGTTTATAAAGAGTTATTCTGGTCTTAACAACCACTCAAAGCTCTTCAAAGTACAGCTGACATTCACCTATTTACTCACACATTCACACAGCTCCTCTGTATCTAGGGCTTTGTCTATCAGTCATGCATCTTACGTGTGTGTGTGTGTGTGTGTGTGTGTGTGTGTGTGTGTGTGTGTGTGTGTGTGTGTGTGTGTGTGTGTGTGTGTGTGTGTGTCTGTGCGTGCTCAGCTGTGCAGGAGCAATTTGGTTGTTGAGTGTCTTGCTGAATTAAAAGTATTACTATTTTTTAATGTTGCAAAATATTGTTTTGAAAGAAGCAACAGTGATGATTAGAAAAGCTTTGTCGTCCATTAAAAAAATATCTCTGTGAAAACGAATCTCTTGGCTTTTTAATCCCTATTAAAATTAATTTGTGTTCCTGAAATTAAAGCACAGGGGAATAGTTTCAAAGAGAAAACCGTCTCTGTCGCTCACGTCATTCACGATAGTTAGTTTTAGTTTCTTCACAACAATTTGCCGTTAGCCTCAGGACGACGCTATAGTTAAACACACCAGCAGTGAGACTCCAGGCAGAGCTGAGAATATCACTTCTCATCAAATGTGTGCTTGATGAAAAGGTGCTTTGATGAATTACTCACATCGTCTCAATGTTTTCTGTCACACTGTACGAACACTGTTCAAATTAGATTTCTATAAATTCTTTACGTACGTTGAGCACTTTGTGTTTCAGGGTGAGGCAGAGTGTCGGGTCGGATGTTTTAATAGGAGCGTGATCCCGAAGTTCTGCTAAAGTGGGTGCCGACTTTCACAGTTCAAGTCACTAATGTGTGCCTGCAGAGACTTCTGGGGCTGCACCCATCTACTTGAACTCCATCATACGGGCCTACGCTCCGTGTCGGCCACTGAGCTCCTCCGAGGAACGCTGGCTGACATTTCCCTCCCTGCACACAAGGCGATCACAGTCCGGACTGTTCCCGTTTGTTCTCTGGTGGTGGAACAAGCTACCGAAGGCTATCAGAGCAGGATAGTCCCTCTCGTTCTGCAATCTATCTTCTCTCCTACCCTCTTGAAGACTCTTCTCCTCTGAGAGCACCTCCTCTCTCAACCCTTCTAACTCCCCAACATGCCTGACAAGCACTAACTGTGCACCTCAACTCCTAAACTTTATCTTGTTGAACAGATTCACCACTTAGTATTCACTTCCAGGTCTACACTGTTCTGAAGATTTAGTGTGGAGCCTCAGTTGCAAGTCGCTTTGGATAAAAGCATCTGCCAAATGAGTAAATGTAAGAGTCAATGTAAATGTACGTGTGTGTCCTTTACCTCTGCGTTCCGTGGTAACAACCAGGGCCTCCTGCTCCTTGCCCCAGCCCACCGCGGTGCGAGCGGTGAGTCGGAACACGTAGGTCTGCTCCGAGGAGAGTCCCGTGACAGTGAACTGGCGAGCGTTGGAGCCCACCTCCACCGTGGTCCAGCGCAGAGGGTCCCTGCTGTCCAGGCAGTAGGAGATCTGGTAGCCTGGTGAGGGACAGAAACAATAAAGACACAGGAAGACAGAGATTTTTTGAGTGTGAATACAATCCTCTGTGTGTTTTTGTGGCCTACTTTCGATCAAGGAACCCACAGGAATCAAAGGCGGAACAACATGAGACAGGAGAGAGTCTGAAAACATAGCTCCGCGATGCCAAAGCACACAATCACATTTCCACAATAAAAACAAACTGAAAAACACACTGTTCATTTACACGTCTTCACCACAGACTGCGTGTAAAGACGTATGAAGCGTCTCCACTTCCCCCCCACTATTTAGAAATGAAGCTGAAATATCCCAGATACGAATGTTGTGCATTTGGAGAATTAGTCTGATCGGGGGAATGGAGTCACGGAAGCAAAGTCCCAGGGACACACGCACGCACGGGAATCAGGAGTCACGCAATTCTTATATAATCAAATAACATAATACAAATACATTTAATGACATTAAGGTGATAAGAAATACCTAAAATAATCTTTGAGAGAAATGTATTTGATGTGTACTTTGACCTTTTTGAGTTTGACCCCACGTCCCACGTTGGGGGAGCCGTCAAGTCTTCTATCTTTATCGATATTCCCAGTATAGACTCTCTCATTCCCAATAACATAGCCGAAATTTTAACATTCAACTCACACACACTCACACACAGATATTCCCTCTACACATTATGTAATCATACATCCCTGCGCTGTCCCCTTGGCTGTGACCCACGGCATACACGGCTTACATCTGTTTCTCTGTCTCATGTGCAGCAGGCCATGTAATAACACAACCACACACTTTAACACATACACACCGTGAAACCACTGATCCCAGACCAAGCTTTCCACAGGCCACTGGCCACTCACACAAAAGAAAACCCCTCAACATGAAGATTGTATTGTACACCAAACACGCACAATCATGCTTCCATGAAGTCACACAAAACATCTGAAGAGAGCGCGGAGTGTGATTGGTGCGGAGGGAAATCATCGGGATGATAATCTGCTCAGAGGAACATAATCTGGTTGTGTGGTTGATAATCTCATCAGATCGTCTGAGTCTATGTTAATGTGCACGCAGCGTGTGGAAGATTATTGGATAACAGCTACACTACAAATCCTCTTGCATCCGAACAATTGGGTCAGAGCGCTTCATTATGTTCTGCGCTGAATATCATTAGCACGTCGCCCCCATCAGACACACGAGGCTAAATCTCCATTACAAAGTGACTGTGTCATGTCAGGGAAAGGCCAGCTCCGTCTTCCAGAGACAGATTCAACATTTATTCCATCCTGATTCTTCAGGCTTTTCAAAACCTGTATCTGCATGTTGTTGTGGCCTTGTCTGAATTGATTTAAGTCTTACAGGAGCGGCAGTGCCACCGACACCGACTACTCTTGAACGTAGTAGTCGTGAATTCTTTGTGCTATGCTTTTACTTTAATATAATTCTGAGCTGAAAGCTTATAAATAAAACTCTGGACGACAGCAAATGCAGGTCACAACTGACTCTTCTCATCCCTCAACTCCCATTTCAACACTACAAATTGTATATTGTGTTAAATCATGTCTCCGTGTGTTATTGTACCATTGGATCTGAGGATAAAACTCCACTGAGGCTCTAACGGACAAGGTGGTATACATCATCTCCTTTTGGACCTGTCAGCCCTTTCTCTCCAAACTGTGACATAACGCTGAACGTTACAATTATCACTTTTTCACTCTTAGGATCGTAATTGATGTGTTATTTTTATGTCACGGCTTGTTTTTAATGGATTGTTATATATTACATCTATATAAGATATTTATCTGAAGCCCTGGAGATGTACTAAACGGTCGGATTGTGGACGGATTAATTGAAGTGTTGATTTGATCCGCGTCACTAATTTACTCCTGCATTTACTGCTACTTATTTAAATTTGTAACAGTTTCTTTCATTTCCCGTGTATAGAAAATAATCATCCATCCCTCCTTGATTGAAATAAACCATTGAAGTAGTTTTTTTGGATCTCTGTGTAAAGGGCCCTTTCAGATAAAAACACACTTGTCCTGTATTGGCCCTGGTTCTCGGAGCAAAATAGTTGTTTTCTATTTTTTGGTTAGTTACCTGTATTGAAACTCGTGTCATATAATTTGTGGAACTCAGGAACACACTCCTTTGTGTTGCTATTCGACCTGAGCTGTCAGGACCTGTCGACCTGGGTCCGGACAAAGATTTAGAAGTGATGTTCGGGTCGGGGTTGGTCACGTGGGACTCAGGAAGAAAGCATCTTCTCCTCCATTGTGCGTTCTGTGACTGGCGGATGCTTTGTTTCTATTGGATGTGCAAATGTTTGTCGTACTTTGCTTGGTGCAGCAAAAAAACAACAACAACCTTGTGCAGCACAAGCTATTGAACAGGATGGTTTTCAGAGCACAGCAGGGGGCCGCTGTCGTAGATGTTCTGAGCCAATACCGCCATCGATACTGTAGTTTTTTTAAACAGTACATGAAATAGAGAAATTGCTTCACAGAAAGTCAAAGCAGAGATGTTTGAGAGATGAAGGTGGTGTGTGTGTGTGTGTGTGTGTGTGTGTGTGTGTGTGTGTGTGTGTGTGTGTGTGTGTGTTATTCAAAACCCTTGTGTTAAATTGGTTATGACATGGCTTTTGGAGAAAATTAAAAAATGAAGTACTAAAACCAATTAAGTAGTTTTACATATACATACTGACTACCCTGAGTACCTAATTTTATGGCTTTAATGCACAAAAACACATTACATGCTCAGATTTGAATTATAATTAATATGTAGTATGGAAATGGGGCACAGTGGCAGTTTGCCATTGGGATGTTTGCGTGCATAAGGCTTTATCATATTCATACAGACGCAAAATGCTTCACCGCCTCTTGCTAAATTAGATTGTGCAGCGTCTGAGGTCACGTTCCTCCTCCGTCCACTTTCTGTGTCAGTCCCCCGTGGGTTGAGATCCCAAGGAGAAATGAGGCAGTCATGAGCACTAAAGAAACCGGTGCACCACAGATATTTGTATCTGCATGAACACACACACACACACACACACACACACACACACACACACACACACACACACACACACACACACGCACACACACGCACAGCAAGGACACAGCAGGACTGGCCGTTTGTGTGTGTCCCTGTGATCGAGAGAGATTTGCCCTCCCACTCATCCTTCTGTCACAGAGTGGTGTCGCACTAAATGTCCTCCCTCTTACAATACAGTCACACATCACTCACACTGTCCTGCTCGACTCCCTCACCCACTGAGAGGACAAATACTACTCTGCTCTCCCCCTTTGTGCCACGCACACACACACACACACACACACACACACACACACACACACACACACACACACACACACACACCTGTCCCTCCTCTCACCTCCATACATCTCCTTCTGTCGTTTTTCCCCCTTCTCTCTCTCTTTCGACTTCAGCCACTCGCACGTTCCTCGCGCTCTCGCTTGCTTTTCTTCTTCTTCTTCTTCTTCTTCTTCATTTATCTGTTTTTTCTGATTCACTCTTTGATTTTCCGTTTCAGAAACAAGTAATGTGTGTGTGTGTGTGAAACTCACTGTGTGCCTATACAGTATATGTGTTTACGTATGCATTAGGAAAGGGGTCTTGCTTCAGCAGCTATAATGGCCTTTTTTCCCAGGTACAAGCCTGATGACTGACACACACACACACACACACACACACACACACACACACACACACACACACACACACACACACACGCAAACACACGCAAACACATGTACATAAATACCAACAATCCTTGGCAGTGAAGTGGAAGGTAGAAAGAGCTGACCCCTGTTTGAAAGCTAAAAACAGAATCAGCTCTTTTCCATTTTACGGCTTTTACTTCCTTGTGATCCCTTGTGTGTGTGTGTGTGTGTGTGTGTGTGTGCGTGTGTGTGTGTGTGTGTGTGCATTCACGTGTTTAAAACTGCTAACACATTCCCTCTGCAAGCTCTATCCTTCAGCAATTGAAAATAAATCTATTGTCACCACAAGCATAAAACTTTTGATTATGATTAGAACGTTGTTATCAAATATCTGCTTTCTTGTGAGTATGTGTGTGTCTGTGTGGGTTTGTGTTTTGTACCTAATATGATGCCGTTGGGGTTTGTGGGCGGCTGCCAAACCACCCTGACTGATGACAATCGAACTTCTGGAAACACCATCCTGACAGGGGGGCCTGGGACTGGAGAGAAAATTAGAGACAGGAGTTTGGCAGGAGAGTTAAACTCTAATAATACACATAAAGAGAAGCTGAAGCACAAAAGAACGTCACTGCTGCGAAGAGGAAAACATCATTCTGAACATCACGCAGTCTATAATCAAAAGGCTCATTTATGATCAACGTTATATACACATGTGGAAGTGGACGGAGCCTGCGTTCATTTCGTACAGACACACACACACACACACACACACACACACACACACGCGCGCGCGCACACAAACGGAGTCGGTCTTATACATTTTAAGAGGAAGCTCTAAAAGACACAAAATAGAAAATGTAATTTTCTCTCAACCTCACACCGACTCCGTCTTTGTTCCTGATAAAAGCACATGTTCCACACCACCAAATACACATCAACCCAAGTGTGTGTGTGTGTGTGTGTGTTGTGTGTGTGTGTGTGTGTGTGTGTGTGTGTGTGTGTGTGTGTGTGTGTGTGTGTGTGTGTGTGTGTATGTACAGTATGTGTATGTGTGTGACTGACAGACAGGATGGAGGTTCATTATACATTGCCGGGAATTGACTTTCCCGTTCTTGTTTCATCCTGAAATGAGAAAATCTTTTCAAACGTGACACTGTTTGATAGAGGAGTGTGTGTGTGAGCGTGTGAACGAGACTCTCTCTGTTTGCACGTGTGTGTGTGAGTGCGCTTGTGTTGTATTATTCTGAAATACCAGAGTGGGTTGCTGGCATCCTGAAAAGTCTGCCATGGTTACCACATCTCTGCGAGAGATCTGAAGAGATCTACACACACACACACACCCCTACACAACGTGTTCTCCAAGTTTGGACTGGGGAGGGGTCTGATGGATGAACAGCACCCGCTGGATGATGAGTGCAGTGGTGGAGAGACGGGCTGCGCTGACAGCCGAGGTGTAAGGAGGTGAAAAACAGCTACAGAGGTGAGACGGAGGCGAAAGTGTTGAAGAAACTGCTGAACAGAAAGGTCAGTGATCACAGGGAGACACACTGAGACAGATCCTACCGTCTTCTTTGGTCCGGAGCAGGATGGGGCTGCTGAGAGGGCCGTCGCCGATCTGTGTGTAGGCCAGAACCTGCAGCACGTACTCCGTGTATCGCTGCAGGAGCCTGAGGAGCAGCGACACGTTGCCTTCTCCTTCTGTCACCTGAACACTAGGAGGAAGGTCTGAGTCCTTCTCACTGAAAAACACCTGAACACAGACACACACACAGCAACAAGTTACACACAAATCCACGTACACAATCACAGATTACAAACGATTACATTTGTGATATTCTATACTTTTGTTATTGTCAACAACTCCCATAGAGAACAGAACCAGCAGCGAGTTACTCTCTCAGTAATTTGAGTTTCTTACTCGTCCCAGAGTCTGTTTGTTTCCAACTAAGACATAAATCTTTAAAGCTGCTATAATACTAACAATGGCTCCTTGGACGCGGGAGAGGTCACTTGTTGGGATGAACCCACAGACAATTATCTCCACAGTTCCTCACAGTTGTGCGCAGCTTTGTTTCATTTCTCAGCCCATTGTTTTTGCTACATGATTTCACTGTTCCGGTTCAGTCTGGATACGTACAGCGTGGTGTTTGACCAGGGAAGACCAGAGAGGTAGGTGTGACAAAGCTCTAAGAGTCCACTGCCCAGCTCACCAAACAGTTTACCATTTCCCAAAGTTGGAGAAAGCTGTATTGCAACTTTTCAGTCCATTATTTTCATTCATATCCATGTAACTTTCCTGTTTTGGTTGACCCGCGGTGTGTATAATGTGGCTTTTAGACGGGTAGGATCAAACAGGTGGGTGTCTTTGGTGAAACGGCCAGAAACTGAGCTGAAAGGAGAAGCTAGTAATGGACTCGTATTCCCAGGATAGGCCGGTACATGAGTACAAATGAATGTTGCTGGATGTGTAAACACTATTTCAGTCAGTTACCTCACATTTGAAGTGTTTATTAGCAGCAGAACATACTTAGAGTTCGGCCTCTAGGCTGCGACCTCATCCCTCCCAGAGACATGATTATATAGAGATAATGGGAAGTGAGGAGCAAAAATCATTATATCATACTAAATCGACAGGCACAGCAATACTGACCCGGGGCAGCGGAGGCACTGACGAGCAAAGGGAGAGATGGAAAATATTTGCAGCTTAAATAGACCAACGCACTGGGAAGAGTGCGTGTGATGGAGGACTGTGCAGAGAGGTCACATGACTGGATCAAGGCAGCTCGAGTTAACTGAACAAGCGATTTCATAAGGTGATGGTGCTTCAGTGTTCCTGCCTCAAACCCCGAATCAGTTATTATAGATTTAAACAGGTGGTAGATGTAAAAAAAAAACTTCTCAATCAATAATAAAAGGTGTATTTGTTGAAAAGTATTTATAGCATTCGAAGTTGCATGTGGAAGTGATTCAATACAGGGGCCGTGTTCATGGCGCTGGAGTCACACACACATGCCTCAAAGGGTTTCACAGTATGAAGGAACGTGTCAGACAGTGCGACGGTGTGGCTCACTGATGTATTTTTGACAACAGCGGAGGATGGCAGGCACAGAGGAATGGGTGATATCAGATTTGGCAAGAGAAGACTTCGTTTTTTGGGTCTTTTCATACAGAATATTACCACATTTTAACTGAAACATCCATTAAAAAAAAAAATCTCCAGCGCCCACATTTTAAAAATACAAATCAGCACACACCGTGCTTCCACGGGCACCGGGATCCAATTTGAATGCGTGTCAATAACTGTTCTTTCCTGTTCGTTCTCTCTCTCTGTTTTTCATGTTCAAGAACTCGCTGCCCCTCTCTAAATCATTCTGAAGGGAAAATGTCAGCTCTCGAGTGTCTAAAAAGAGAAATAGCCGCGTGGCAGGAGGCTGGAGAACGACATCTCGGGAGGGGATGGAAGGTGCTGAAGAGCCGCTGCTGGCAGCCACTTCTCATCTATTAGCATGGTTGGCATGTTGCTCGGCGTGAGGCTCAGGAAGGCAGGAGAGAAAACACACAGATGGGGAGTGTGATGTGCTTTGGGGATTGGGCGCATCATATGACCTGAATTTTGTGTTTTTTAAAATACAGGATTGCTGCTGGTTTTTAATCACACAGCCAAAGCCTGTTTTCCTCTCTGTGTGAATTTATCTAGAAGACGACCAAATTGAGGATAAGCCCCCTCCCCTTTAAAGCTTTGTTCTGCTGTGTTTTGTTTGAGTGGCGATTAAGAGCCGTACTCAATGGCACTTTTATGTTGGGAAAAATATTTTGCATGAGGTTTCTCTTTATTAAATCTTCCGTTCTAAAGATGTCGAAGGGGGGCTACATTTGCACCGCTGAACGGGAAAAGCAATATTGCAAAAATACAGACAACGGGTACTTGTCTCCTCTTTATTTTAAAATCAAACAGGGAAGTGGAGTACATTATAATAAATCCCTGGAGGGGCTGCGTGGGAGCTCGCAGAAAGCAAGTGGAACTACACTGGGTGTGAAAGAAGGGGTGTGACTGCCAGTAAGTGGTGCACTCAGGCAAAAATGAGTGCACCTTTCACTTCGCCATGTATTTAATCCAGCTTTTTTTATATTTTTTAGAAGCCTGCACATCAGAGAATGTCATTTCGTCACCGTCGGCGGTTTCAGCAAAACTCAATTCTCCATCTTGGTATGGAAATGAAAGGAAAGGATGAGCTATGAGTTGGCAGACGTGGATACATGTGTAGGCTTAAGTGGGTCGCAAGTCCGGACTTAGATACTGACGCAGGAGCGTATTCAACTCATGTGTGCACGTACGCTCAACACACCACAGGCTCCTGACTAAACTTCTGCTCATGTTTCAGAATTCTAAAAACAAAACGCCCTCCAGAGCCAGCGGGCTTTATGGATTATTCTCTTTTTATTCAGACACACGTGTAAATCCAGCCATTGTTTCTACTACGACATGAGACAAGCTGTTTTATGAAAGAGTATTAAACATGAAAGCCTCGCTCATCTGCATGACCCCCTACTCCTTTACCCCCTGGATGCTTATAAAGGAAGAAAACATAAAACTGCAGCAGTTACAGGATGTTACATCATATTTGTGCTATATCAGACATTTGTGTGTCCATGTCAGTGTGCGTCTGTGTGAGTGTGTGTGTGTGTGTGTGTGTATGGAGTTGGGGAAGTGGTAATGGACTGAGGGAGTCGAGTGAAACTGTTAGGATGGAATGGGGCGGTGTGTGTGTGTGTGTGTGTGTGTGTGTGTGTGTGTGTGTGTGTGTAAGAGTTTTAAACACCTTATATCCAAGTATGACTCCATTTTTCTGAGCCCGGGGGAGAGGAGACCATTTGAGCAGGATCTGGGTGGAACTCACTGCCTCAGCAGTAACATTCATCGGAGATCCAGCCGGAACTAGAGAACACACACACACACACACACACACACACACACACACACACACACACACACAGAAAGAGAGAGAGAGAGAGAAAGCTCATTGCTACTTGCTCTCTAAACCAATCTTTGATTTTATCTAAATCATCTCCATCTTCTCCTCCCTCTCTCCATCAATCTTACCCTCACTGGAATAGAGGGAGTGTGCAGAGATATGAGGCGGCTCTATTGGACTCTAGCAAACAGGAGACAGGAGTGAATGTTCGTACCGGATTCTGCCGTCTTTGCAGCGATGGTGTTACTCCAGGGTCCAGGTCCTATGGAGTTGTAGGCCTGTATCTGAACCTGGTACTGGGTCCAGGGATTCAGGCCCTCTATCGTGGCCTCAGCGGTTTCCCCTGCTCCCTCGGCATCGTCCATTCTGTCCTCCCCCTGCCCGTCCGTCCTCCACACACGCAGCCGGTAGCCCACGGTCTCTGGGCTGCTGTTGTACTCAGACTCAGGAAGAGGCTGCAGGGTAAAGACGAGGTGGGAGAACAAAGAGCAGATTAGAATAAAGTGCATCCTCTTGTTTTATTTGTATATAACACCACAGCTTACATTATCTCAAGGTTCTTTACATACTGAGGCGAGGACCTTATGATATTATAGACATGTAGTAAAATGAGATAATAACGTCTCAAACAACTTTTTACTTCTGCAAAGACCCAGTATATTGTTATTTATCTGACGTGTCAAACTCTGAAGTACATCCTAAAAAGCTTCTCCTCTCTGACATCCCATCTCCTGATCCTTCTCTCGCCAGCTTCTCCCCGTCTTCCCCCCCGCTGTCATCCTCTTTAACGTGCTTCCCCTCTCATTTCCTGTCACCCCCCCCTCCCTCCCCCTCCCGTCACCTCATCATCTCTGCCTGTGACCCACCGTGTCATTATGCATTACAGCCCCAGTCACCTAAATTCAGCGCCTTACAATCATTTCAACAGGAGCGTTTAGTTTGCTCACAGTGTGTAAATCCACAGTATTAGATCTTAACCAACAATGTACAGCGGTGGCTCGGTGCCGTGCAACAGATAAGGTCGTGAGACACCCAGTCATTTTAAATACCCCAGTGATTTAGCCCAGCTTAGCATTTAGGAGCCATAATACAGAATGTCACATTAGCTTTATTACCCTTAATATGCAGCTTAGAATAATAGCCTTAGCTGAAACCATTGTGATGGTTCCACTACAGCAGCAGACCTAGCATGCTGTAGCTCAGGCTGGGCACTAACATGCAGGTGAAATCCCATTAGCATGCTGCATAGGTAGCCCGTAGCGCCTCAGTGTCTGTGTCTGATTTGACAGGCTCTTTTTCTCATTCCAGCTCTTAAATGGAAAACTACTCTGCCCTCCATTTATGTTATAATAGAAGAGGGGAAGGGGGGAGAGGGGGGGACGGAGGGCAGGAACAAGAGCAAAAAAGAAAAGACAGTGAGGGGAAAATTATATTGCAGTTTGTGCTGCAAGCAGTCCGCAGGGTGAAGGGGGAATGTGACAGATTAGTTTTAGCACTGATAACCAGGAGAGACACTGATTATAGGCTGTCATCCACTCAAGCTGTTCAGTCCTGCTGCTGGAGAGCACACGTGCACGCGCGTACACACACACACACACACACACACCAAGAGCAGGCGCACGGAGATGCAGAGCGAAGGATCACAAAAGAAAATCCCCTTCAGTCAAATTAGCACTGTTTGAAGAAGTGTAACGGGGCGAGGAGCAAGGTTTTACAGTTGTAGAGTGAAGTGTGTGTCTGTGTGTGTGTGTGTGTGTGTGTACCATCCAGCTGAAGCGCAGACTGGACTGTGTAGCAGACAGCAGGGTGAGGTTAGAGGGGTGCGTGTCAGGTGCCGCCTGCAAGGTCTGAATCAGCCTGGAGGGGGCGCTCAGGGGACTGGCTCCGACAATGTTCACCTGACGTATCCTGAACCTGGAGAGGAAACAAAAACAAGTTAAAGTTGAGTTTATTTGTCATGAGGGGAACCAGCCACCCTGAAAACTGTAGTATAATGTCCACTGTGGGAAAGTAACCACTCTGATAATGTCACAGCGATCCAGTCGGGCTCGGAGAATAAAAGTTCATCACATAAAGCACGAGTTACAAAGCAGAGGTGTAGAGTTTAAAAGTCACCGCTTCATTAGACAATGATGATAAATGTTATGATAGAACAGATACAGTCTAAGTTAAAGGGGGGGGGTCCACTGGTTTAAAACGTGGAGTAACTTTTCACTGTGACCAAAACATAAGTAATTTCAAAACAAAACAAGTTGGACATTGGGGTGAAGTTCCCAAGCTGACCAGTGAATGGTCAGCTTGGGAACTAATATTTCCAGTATCCTGATCATAAAAGTACTGTAGAGATCCGCAACCCACTGGAATAGAGGCAATCAAAATATAACACAGGTCAACAAGACAACCACACGTCACACTGATAGTGAAGAAAGACTATTTTTGAGTATTTGGTTTTATTTCTAGTAAGATCCTCTGTGTTATTTATTACAGAACATAATAAAAATAAAAAACATTTTACACTATGGCATCCTTCAGGTGAAACTCTTCTCAAGGGGATTTCTGCAAAAAAGCCACTGATGCATCGTTGAATTGAATTAATCCGAATATCAGTCAGAAAAAAGGGCCATAACCTGTTGACAGACACAAACGCTCAGCCACGAGGGAGCGATTGTTGCTTTTGTCGGATCTAAATGCCTCCGTGCTTCGGTGTGGGTGTGAGTGACAAATACGTGCGGGCGTGCAGCGAGCGCGCCAGAGACTTCATCTATGACTCGTCGTCCCTGCGTTGGGAGATAGAGAGCAGGGCGTAAAGAGGAACTTAAAGCGAGGGATAAGGCACACAGACAAGTGCCTCACTTCATCTAATGTCCCAATGGTGTCGCCTGTGACAACATAATCCCAGTGAGTGCACAAAGTGTACACACACACACACACACATGCACACACACACCGCAATCCCATTTCAGATGAAGACGGAGATACAAAGAGCAAGAGGCAGAGATAGACGGATAGACTGATAAATACGGCAGAGAGATAGACATATAGATAGAGAGGGGGGGGAGAGAGATGAGGGGGAGGCTGTTCAGAGTGGGGATAGATCACATTTACAAACTGCCGGCTCCCCATGGCCCTTGAGCAGGGATTACAGACTCCCTTCCTGCTCTCTCATCGCCTTTCCTCTCTCCTCCTTCCCTCCTTCCTTTTAGCTATTTAAGATAGGGGGGTAATAAGGATCTGCATGCAGCAGCAGTGAAGGTGCTGACAAACAGAAAAGTCTCAGATGGAACTGTCTCTCTGTGTGTCTGTGTGATTTATCTAACTTCACCTGAGTTGAGCAATGCTGCAGATTCTCCTGGGTGTGTGTGTGTGTGTCTGTGTGTGTGTGTGTGGGTTGTATCACCGGACTGTGTTCTCGTGCAGGTGACCCGTGTGTGTTTGCCGCTCACCTGTACTGAGTGAACGGAGCGAGGTTGGGAATCTCCAGCGTGTCTGCATCTGGCTGGTTGTCCTCCTGGTGGACGACTCCCCACGCGTCCCCTTGTCCATCCTCCTTCACTACCTGGAAAAAAAAGATGTAACACTCAGGCCCCGGTCAGACACGTCCGTCCAGAGAGATCCAATCAAAAAGGTGGACAGCGTTAAGTTCGTCTGCTTCCTGAATGTGTCTCCTGCGATCACTTGTGATTGGTTCCTACTTCCCCCCCTCTAGAGGCAAATCATCACGTACATCATTTGTGCTTGTGAATATTAAAATATGTTGTTACACAGTTTACAGATGTGTCAGATTTCACTGTTTGTGTGTATCTGTGTGTGTGTGTGTCCCTGTGTGTTGGTATGAGAGAGAGATAGAGATAAAAGAGAGCGAGCGGAGTGAAGAGGGACTGAATGAATCAATGCTGTGTGTTTATTTTGTTATTAAAAATTTTACCCATTTGAAAAACAATATAGCACATGCGTCCCGACCAGTGATCGGAACTCAGGTCACATTCGGCTGCGCTCAGACCTGAACTTAGCGCTGACCACTGATCAGATCTCTCCGGGGCCGGATGTTAATCGGGGTCCTACACACGCACCTGTCCTTCTACGATCCATCGAGATATCGCCGTCTTCCCGTCAGGACCCGGGCGGAACCGCAGCGTCGCCGTGCGAGGGCTGATGTTGGAGATGACTAAGTTGGACGGAGCTCCGGGAAGTTCTACAGATAGAAAACAGAGAGAATCCTTCCTTACTCAAAGCTACAACAGGAACAAAAAGAAAGTAAATCCCTGGAGAATTTTGCCAGTGCAGCCAACACCGGCAGGTCACCATCATACCTTTTTATAGGTATATAAAATATTTACAGTCCGAAATCTGTGGGATTGTTGCTCACACAATAATGTTATTTATGAAAAGAAAAATAGTCCGCACTGCATTATTGATGTTTCAATAGTATGTTACACTTTCTTTAAAATAAGAACCACCTCAGGTAGCTGGTGCTGCAGGAACCAGGTAAAATAGATATTTTTATAAAGACCAGTGTTTTCTTTTTACAGTTCTGTGAATTATTTTGAATAAATGAATCAAGACAATGAACAAAACAAATGATATTTTACTGTAGAGATTTTTCCATGAATGGATAAATATGATTAAAATGCCAGAATCTGACAAACATGGTCCGAACTGCTACATGGTTTAAAATTGACTTACAATAACAATAATAACAGAGAAGAGAAAAGGAGGAAATGCACGTCACCAATAATGAATTCAGAACAAAACAGATTTTAAGTCGGGGTGAGCTAATCCAATCCTTTTCTTTTATCCATGCTTGGTTATTATAGAGGAAAAATAAAAGATTGGTCACAGAAAAAAAAAGATGTTAATTTTAGTAAAGCTCCGGCTCCTATGCTACAGCCGTATCTCTCTCTCTCTCTCTCTCTCTCTCTCTCTCTCTCTCTCTCTCTCTCTGTCAGAGCAATTTATTTCATATTTCTGAGCTTGGCAATACAATACACTGAGATAAATCTCTACACCAGTGGAGGCGAGAGGTGAATTAAATGCACAGTTCACTAAAGTCCATTTAAGGCCAATAAATGTCTGAGTAGGCAGCAAGGCTCATAAATTATGCTTGAGCCATTATTATTCCAACATTGTTCTATCTCTGAGGGAATAATGAGTGACAGGAACCCGGGGTAATGTTGCTGAACAGCCGTGGCCGCCTGAGCAGCTCGGCCGGTCAGCGAGGAAGAGGAGCGGAGGACAATCGAGACAACAGACAAGGAGGGTATGTTCTTGTTCTTGTTGTCAGCAGGATTACGTAACAATAAGTGACTGCATTTCCACGAAACCTTGCTGGAACATTGTGTTTGTTTCCCTGGGGAATAATTCATGAATCTTAATGAAAGGCTTATTTGGAGGACTAATATTTATGAGTGTGTGTAATTTGGTGCAGATTGGATTTACAGGGACTGTCGGGCCTTGGTGGAGGTATATGTGCTGTTCTAGTCTGATCCATCAATATGTTCACCTGATCACTACAGTCCAAAACCCTGTCACTCACAATAACCAGTAAACCTTGAGAATAAATACAGCTGACATACTGTTTATCCTCATCATTAAAATCGAATGACTCTTTGTAATTCGCTGTCTCCCCACCGAAGAATCTACGAGTACAATTTAAAAACTTAAAAAAAACAAACAAATTTCTTTGTGAGGATTAATTAAAAATAATTAGACAGTAACTGTCTTCCACAGCTGGAAAAGGCTGCACACTCCAAAGCACAACAATCGAGTTTCCATTAATTCAACTTGAATGCAGAGAAAACTGCAGAATCATAGAATCAGTGACGATGACCGAGTTTCTTACTTAGCACGTGCTTCCTGTTTGATTCGATGTTTCTGTCACATTCACACTGAAAGCTGTGAACAATATAACATATATAACACTCAGTAGAGCATATACCTCCATTTTCCCTCGACATCCATGAATGATTCTCTGGGAAATCGATAAAAAAATGTAGAGAAACACCCCCATCACACAATGTTAAGGAAAACAAGAAAAGATTCCTGGATCTGCTCCCTAATCCAGATCCACACTCAATTCTTCCCACATCCTTCCGCCAAGTTTTGTAGAAATCCATCCAGTCGTTATTTTTTGCGTAATCTTGCTTAAAAAAAACAAACAAACCGACATCACATAAACCTCCTCTGAGGACGTAAATATGTTTCAATTTGAACTCTTCAATGAGAGCTGAATATTCCTGCTGAAAGACGGAGGCCACGTGTGACGACAGCTCGGGAGACGGAGGCAGGAAAACTCTGAAGTTTCTTTTAACCGTCAAGTCAAAAAAACAAATTAACAACGGCTTGTTTTCTGTTAATGAAATTTACATAATCAAAAGATCTAAATTGTCTCTTCAGAGCCACTTTTCAACCACTTCTCCTCCGGGTGTTGGGTTTGATGTCCCCGTGTTTGGTTTAAGTGCATCGGGTGCGATCCGCTGTAATCCATCGAATTCTGCTGCAGCATCACAAACATTCACATTTTGCTCGACGTGGCAGAATACATGTATCTGTAAAGATGGTGAATCAAACGCTGGGTTTGGAAACACATCGATTCACCGGGGGGACGTCGGGCGGGTTTTGTAGAATATCTCAGGGGGGATTTTTTTTCATTGCGACTGTATAACTCGACCGGGTCCAGTTAGTATGGAAACAAGAGAATACTTTCTTTCTGGATCCAGTCAAGTACATGTGTGCAGCAAAAGACAAATTACAGCCATCAGCTTCCATTTCTCTGTAAGTGCATACAGCAAACGTGTGAGGGTTGTAATGCGGAAATGTTGATATCAGCTGCCTTGCTCAGATGAATGACAAAATTCTCTCAACTCCATGAATAAATGAATAAATAAATAAGACAAGAATCTATGCTCAGTGGATCTCTCTCTCTCTCTCTTTCCCTTCTCTCCGCTCGTTCTTTACTCCTTTTTTCTAATCTTCAGCCCTCTGTCTTTCCTTCAGTCTTTTGCTTTCATGAATTAATGAATAACCTCTGAATCTAAAAAGTGTCTGTATCCATCTTTCTTTCACTTTTTTGCGCTTTTATTTATAAATTAATAATCAGAAAATGTTAGGACAAAAAAATCCTGCAGCCGCCTTTCTTTCCCTCCATTCTCCTCCACTTCCTCTCAGTCCAGGCTTTGGTCTTCTTTTTCTTCAAAGATTGCATTTATAGTGTTCCCTGTTCTTCCCTCATTATATTTCTCTATCTGTTCTCTCGTCCTCAGTTCTGTCCTTTGATTGTCTCTCTTGCCCTCTCTCTCCCATCATTCCTGCACCCCCCCCTCCCCTCCCTACACTTTGCTATTTGCAGTTAATCATCACTAATAATGATTGCAACTTGGCCTTAGTCCAGTCAAACAAACTCATCATGCATTCAGTGTGCACATAGAATACACACACACACAAATAAACTGCACACTAAAGCGCTGTCTAAGATGCTGTAAATGACTAACTCTTGTGTGTGTGTGTGTGTGTGTGTGTGTGTGTGTGTGTGTGTGTGTGTGTGTGTGTGTGTGTGTGTGTGTGTGTGTGTGTGTGTGGAGAGGGTGTTGATTCATGGACGCACAGTTACAGCCACTTATCAGCCTGAGGAAAGACAATGGCATCGTAAGAGCTCATCAGTCATATTTACTCTGCGACACGCACACACGTACACAGCGGGGCACATGCAGAAAAAAAATCGTCCTTTAATGTCGCTGTCAGCTCCACTGGGCTCCACTTGTGCGTATTTATTGTACCTGGTGGGACTCCGGTGGAGATGGTGGAGGACGTGACCACGCCCCTTCCTGCGGCAGTGAGCGCCGCCACCTGGAGTGAGTATGCGGTGGTGGAGGTGAGGCCGGTCAGCTGGTACCGCAGGGTGGAGTTGGAGAGAGAGCGCTCCTCGCGACTCGACTCTTTGTCGGACACTTCCCACCACAACACGTAGCCTGCGGGGAGTAGAGCACACGCTGGGTTAATAAAGGTGTTCATAATAAAGGTAATATGGGTAATAAAGTTGCATATAGACACGAGCAGACACACACACACACACACACACATACACACACACATAATGAGATGTACCGAGCCAAGAAGGAGGGAGAGTGTGTGGGTGGGGTAACTACAGTCGAATCCCTGTCTGTCCCTTCGCATCTTCACAGTCATGCATCACACTCCACCACCTCCAAACGTGTGTGTGTGTGTGTGTGTGTGTGTGTGTGTGTGTGTGTGTGTGTGTGTGTGTGTGTGTGTGTGTGTGTGTGTGTGTGTGTGTGCGCGCGCTGCCACTTGTGTGTAATGCCCTGGAGAGAGTGAATGGTCCCGCATCTGTCTCCTTGCTCACCAGGTGCTGGATGAAAAAGCAGGTTGAGGAGAAAGGAGTAAATGTGCAAGGTGACCTTGATTTAATAACAATTTTCCCACTCCGGAGTGTGAAAGCTGACTGTAAAGGTGCAGCTGCCTGGTGCTGTTAGACTGTGCTCTTGTTGTGCAGGTGCCTGACGAATGTTTGGACATAATCCAGCTACGTCAACACACAGACACACACTCATTCACACATACACTTACACACAATGTGGGGTAATCGCTTAAAGGTTGGCCATTTAGGATTTTATAGCCAGATTTTGTTGTATATATTATTTAAAAATGTTTACCTTCACACCATGTTGCCTGAGAGCTATAGTTTTGGGACATGTTCCATAGACTGTGTATAAAAATGGATGCAGACGCCAGGTCCGGAAAAGTGAAGCTAATGAGGATGTGCCCGGAACCTGTCTTCTCTCAAATGACCAGCAGGGTCATGTTTCTTTTCATCTATAAGAAGATGACTCTTCTTCTCACTGGATTTGAAACATCAGTAAATGGTTTCCTCAAGAGTTTATGATCAAAACAGCATGATGTTCATTTAGAAAATTAGGGTCCCACTTCGAGTCAAATAGACCATAAAGCAAAACCCTGCAGCTCTCAGTCAGGCTCACCCCCAAATATGGCTTCTTCTGGTTCCACAAAACCAAGATGGCACTCGACAATATATCAAACTCCGATGGGTGATGTCACGGTGGATTGCCACTTGGCTCTTACCAGTAACGATGCCGTTCCTGTCTTCAGGCTCCGTCCAGCTGACTCTGAGGGACGTGTCTAAGATTTCAGTGAAGCTCAGATGGCGAACAGGTCCAGGTGCTGAAAGAACACATCATCAGATATTAGTGTTATTATTTAGGTCATATTTTGAGTATTTAATTTTATTTCAGATTTTAGACGAAGCTCCCAGCACTCACACTCAGCCCATTACCTGCTGCTCTTCAACCTCCCACACCACCTTGTAATCACATCTGCATTGACCACCACACGCATATTCAGGTGCACGCATGCCTGTCGTTTCTCATTTCATCCAGGGCTCTCTAACCCCTCTCCCTGCAGAGCGATTAAGCTATTCATCTGAGACATTCAATAACACTTGCACACAAACACACACACACACACACACACACACACACACACAAACTCCTTCCTTACCAACGGTGGACTGATGCCAACCAAGAGTGAACCACTATTTTTAGTCGTTTTGATGAAAGAAGAAAAGTTATTGAACCTTCTCTTTCGTAATATATTTGTAGAACTGCTTTTTCAATCCTTTTCTTTTTCAGATAAAAAGGGAATTGCACACGATTATAACAAATATATATATATAGCATTATATAAAATACAGAATATAACTGCTGATTGCACTGGGAACTCCTCACTGTATCTTTTCAGGAATCGCTTTGTATGTGAAAATCCTCAGACTCTCACAAGGATTAAACCCTCGTCCGACGTCCGAGCTTTCCTCCAACACACCGAGTTATTTGGTCAGAGACAGTTAGGCTCAGAATCTTCGAGTTCTTCACTCTTTTCATCTCGATGTTGGAATTAACCAAGGACTGAACCTCCAAACTTCAGAGCGATGTTAAAACACCCGGAGCCATTTGGTCAGACACTCCTTTGCTTTTTCTTTGAGCTGTGTTTCTTAGACCTTTTGTGTCCTTCCTTGGAAGTCGGACATCAAAATCCAATCAGTTACTTGAGGGCTGAACCCAGATCCTCAATATTTCATTTTATTTCTTCTTTTGGGGGATAATTCTTTGCGTTATTAGACAGAGACGGTGGAGAATGACATGACATGTAAAGGGATGACATGCAGCAAAGGGCCTGGGCTGCTGCTGGACGGATTCAGCCTTGATGGTGTAACATCCTTATCCAGGTGAACCACAGGGAGGTCCCACAACCTGAAAGATTTAACAGTCCTCTGACATTCTGAGACATTTGGACACTTATGAGCTGCATTTGTTGGAGCCCTCGAGTCTTCACTCAGGGAGTTGAGCTTCAAAATTCACTGAGCCTCATAAAAATTGAAGCCTAGAACTTCCAAGCAGTCGTCTAACAAGCTGAGCTATTTGGTTAACAACTGTTCCACCCTATGTCTTTGACTTCTTTCCTTTGGGTGCTGTCCAGAGGAAAAACCCTGGCAGATCATCGTGGCCAAGTGGAAAGGCACTGGAGTGACTGGACAATTCACAAGTTTTACTGTTGTAGGTTTAATCCTGCGGCAACTCATTAAACTTTGATGTCCTGCACCCGGAGGAAATGCTCAGAAGCTGAGAGGACTGTTTGGTAGCTTTGGCGTTGTGGGTTCGACGCCTGAGTTTTGAAGTCCAATATCCACAGATCGTCCAAGTGTCTCTCTTCAGGGAATAGGTGGACAACTTCCTCTACAAAATAAGTTTTGAGTCTGATCCTCATGAGACTCAGTGAATTTTATACCCAGAAGACTGTTGGAGGAAAGCTACCTCTGTGAAAGGGACTTGCTCACATCGTGTGTTTATTCCTAACTGTAAGCCTCCAGTGATGCAGTACCCTCCTGCTGCTTGTTTTTTTTACCAGTGTCCTTAAAACACCATTTCCTTTGTATTTAAGTAGAGTGGTTCCTTCAGGGTAGTGTGAGGCTACAACCACACACCCTGCACATGTGCTTTCACTGATCATGTATGTGCAAGTGTAAACAGGAAGCTGTGGATTGTTTACATCCAGAAGACAGAGCAGGGATTTCCTTTCTTGGACCGATGAAGAGGTGGAATTCTTACTGAATGTAAGTGCTAGCAGTGTTTCCTATTCAACGCTGGTGGTGGAGTAGTGAGTGATAAGACCCAATCAGGCCCCGGGTCCGGCATCATCAGGATGCAGGCGACTGCATCACCATTTCCAAATCACTCTCAGCCTCCGTCAGTCCAGATTAAAACCCAGCCCTGGATTTGTCAAACAGTGTTTCCAAGGTTCTGTCCTCAGTTTTAGGGGCTTGAAAAGTAGCATGGACAGGAGGCATAAACATAGTGTAATGCATTTTAAAACCAAATAGTTTAAGTGTGGATGTGGCCTGAAAACCTGCCTCAGGCTGCACATAATTCACACTGTGCAGAAACAATGTTTGTGAATGAGTCTCCAGCCTGCAGAGGCAGAGTATGAAATGTGATGTGTGCAGGGCCCCAATGTGGATAAAATTAAAATACATTACAGAGTTATTGAGTTTGAGACATAATTACAGCATGATTTAAAGAATGAGTGAGAGTGGACCTAAAAAATGTGCCCCGCTAGCTCACTGGTCCACAGTGTGTAATGACTGAGAAGTCCACCATTGGGGACACACACACACACACACACACACACACCTATCATCAAGCAAGAATTACACCCGCCGTTAACCCTGCAACACGCCCAGCACCCAATCAATACCTGGTCTCAGCTGTGTGTACATGTGCGAGTGTGTGTGTGTGTGTGCATGTGACGTGTGTTAATGCGTGTGCGTGCACTTGGCTTCTAATATCTCTTTCCCACTCGATAATTGCTGGCTGGTAATAATTGCTTGTCTGTCTGCCTACAGGCTGTTGTGTTCATTTGACGATGCCACTGTGTGCATGTGTACTCGCGACTGGGAGCGGCCGCTATTATGTTTATCCGTGGAACAGTGGGCTATAAACGCCAACATACGAATCAATTCCCTTTAAAAAGACACAGAGGAGGGGAAACTAAGAAGAAAGAGATTAAATAGGAGAGAAACTAAAGTAAGAGCCGAAGAGAAGGCAGGGGGTGTTGAGAGTGGATGTTGCGTAAGCAGCTGTGTATCACACAGATCCAAACAGAGCAGGTCAATACATTTCCATTATTATTCATAGGAAAGGCTGATAGAGTGATATGTTCTGGCATTATTCAAATTGAAGTGTGTGTGTGTGTGTGTACTCACTGTCCTCGTGTGTCTGCAGCATGGTGGGCGAGCTGCGGGGGCCGTCTCCAGGTGTTGTGAAGCAGAGGGTGGCGCCGAAGTACCAGGTGAATTTCTTTAGCCCGCTGACGAGTCCCGTGTGGCGTGAACCCGGGTAGTCCGGCGTGATGGTCACGACGATGACGTCCTCCGGGGACTGCTCGGGCCAAACCAGCAGCTGAGTTCGACAAGAAAGATTTATCGTTGTTGACATCTCGGTTACAAATAAATATTCATGCCAGCTAATCTGTTTGTTGTGTGTTTCCCATATTTGTTTAGTCATGAATCTGACTCAACGGCATTAGCTCCAGGCTACTGAATTCAAATCTTATTATTCAGGCTACGTTTATGAGACAAAACTTATTTCTGCAGGAGTTTGAAACAAAGTGAAGCTTTTCGAATTAGGCTGATACACAAGGGTGTTGTTGTCATTTAAGTTTAAAACCAAATGGTTTTCACACAGTTGTCAAAACAATATTCGTGTTTCATTCCCTGGAAAAATAACAAAAAAACAAAAACGTCTGCATCCCCAATATATTCAAATTTAAGGATTTATTTACATATAGATGTTCCACTTAACATACATTTCTACCACCAGGCCATTATCAGTCATAACACTACCTGAAGATCTCAGTCCGACTAAATGCTTCATCAGAAGTGAACCTGTCTCCACTGTGGGACTTGATTTGTATTCCGAGCCACGGTAGTTTTTCTTTGTGTTGTTGCTTGGGCCACAGAAACAAACAGTGAAGAGCGTACACCTACATATTCATAATGAGAGATGTAAGCCAGGGGCCACTCTAAATACGGTACACATATTTAGAGCATGAAGAAATTACTGGCTAAGTAACTTTCCGCCAAGTTTTCATCTGAATTAAGCAGAGCGATGGGTTAGTGGTGTGTAAATACAGGCTGTTTACAGACCAGCTTTATATGATAATTGAATTCAAAATGTCTCTTTAATAGCATATTGTCGGTGGGCGTGCATTAACATATATTTGTTATTGCTGCATTTGCCTGTAGGTGTGAAAAGAGAAAAGCTTCTGTTTACATCAGAATTAATTTAAAATTCAAAAACTGACCTGTATGTCTCACGTCTCACAGCTCACACGCTAACGTTCTCAGAAATGTCCTCTCAGTGTCAGTTTGTACTGTGTTGATAAGGTATTCGGCTCGTTTCTACGGGCAGCGCCGCTGAAGTCAGACACACTGCAGGGACTGTCCATATCATTACAATACATCAGCTGCCTCCAACTTTGTGAACATTGTGAAATTGTTACGACCCCCGCAGGACTTGGGGTTAACTCAAGACGACGGCTGATGGGGCGAGACAGAACTCTGGAGACAGAGCTCACTGTCTTTTTTTACCTAGGACACTTTCTAATAACTTCAGAACTGAAACCATACGACAGCGTCTGGCCGAGCTCGGAGCGCGGCTGGAGCTCAACAGACCCCATCGACCACCAGCCCGCGTCGGGAAGAACGGCTGAAAAGAGCGAGTAATCCATAACCTGGTCACACAGTCTAGCTGCACATTGGTTAGAGAAGCAAAGTCCAGACACAGCAAGGACTGAATTAACTGTTACCAGGGGAACGAGGAGAAGGAGCTCAGCATTTGAAAGTAGTGAGACGGGTAGATTTTGTTTGTGACATAACAGAAACAGAACAAAGTACAGATGTGTTCTGACTAGATTGTGTTTTAAAAGAGCGTCTTCCACTGCACCTGCTTGTTTTTAGATTTTAACATTGCAGTTTATTAGGACCAATCTTACGCCTTGTTATGTAAAAGTATGCGATCAGCCAACCATGTGGCAGAGACATGTCAGCAGCTCCAGTTAATGTTCACATCAATCATCAGGTGACGTAGACTGTGGCGTTAATGTTGGTGCCAGACAAGCTTTTTCTACAACTGATGATTTCCTGAGATTCTCACACACAACAGAAAAGTGTGAAGAACATCCAGCGAGCAGCAGTTGTGTGGATGGAAACGTTATGAGTGTGGCGACTTTTTTAGCTTTCACGAGCCAAAACTTCCTTCAGGGTTTTTAAAGCAAAAAGTTAACAGCATTTGTGGTATTTTTCAAAGTATTTAAAGTAAAGTATGTACTTGCTTTTGCAGACCATTGAGGTGCTACTAACAGAATCTAAAAATGTATCTGGCTTTGTATCACCTCTACAACCTGCAACAGGAACCAATCAAACAACCAAAACACTCAGGTACTGTTATTAGGAAAAAGGCCGTTGATGCCCAGAGACAGTTGATTGGCTGTTTTTCTGCCTAAAGGCTGCTGCACTGCACCCAGTTAGTCGTTGTAAAATAAGGTTCTCTATTGTAATTTATTATCGGCACAGTGTATTTTGGGTGCAGTAAAAATGTGCTGATGTGGCACCCTCAAGCTCCTGGTGCTGGTCCACTGTTTAAAGGGAGCTGGGAAGACTGGCTCTGCTGTTGCTATAGAAACGTGCGCGTTCTGATTGCGATGGATTCGCAAAATCGTGACGGAGAAGGGACACGGTACGGTGCCGTCCTCAGAAGAACTGGGTCCAGAGAAGGGACAACACAACACTTCTGCTGAGACATGTGTTATAACGTTTTCTTTATATGTTCATGCTTCATAATTTACTGTAAACACACTTGTAAGTGAAGGTACAGAAGTTAACGAGGTTTCACCTTTCATCCGAGAGTCTTCCTCTGTTCAGAGACAGAGGAAGACTCTTTAAGACCCTCAAGGATGTCCAGTTGTCTTCATAAAGCACATATCATAACCTGGATGCCTGAGAATCTCTACTGCACATACAACCTCTTTTATACGGAGGGCAAACCTTGAGAATGGAATCTGTTTAGTTCGAAACTATTGCTCTTCTTTGTCAGTATATATTATTGACTATAACTAAGCGATAAAGATTACAACCGAAGTGCGTGTCAAGGACATTTAAGTGGAAGACTCTGCAGAACTGGCTCTCAGTCTGTTAATCAGTTTTCAGCCATGTTATTAAGGGTATTGTATATATTCACTGATCTGTGGGGGGGGGGTGAAATGAAATGAGGCTTTGCTCCATGTCCTCTTTTAATTAATATCATTATCTACTGTCCTCTAACCAGCACAACACACCCAACACGACCCACAGCCACATGTGCTGCGCCGGTG
Organism: Hippoglossus stenolepis; assembly: GCF_022539355.2. NCBI lineage: Eukaryota > Metazoa > Chordata > Actinopteri > Pleuronectiformes > Pleuronectidae > Hippoglossus > Hippoglossus stenolepis. Next base: position 24,918,264 of record NC_061484.1, read on the forward strand.
AAAGGCTCCACTGATGTGAAGTGGAAGCGCCTGCAAACACAGACAACATCAGACAGCCACATCAAACGGATGGGGAAAAAAAAACATATAGTATTTATCAACTAACAAAGACACAAACATCCAGACTCTCTAAAACACACAAACACACACACACACACACACACACACACACACACACACACACACACACACACACACACACAGAGCCAGTGACGCACAGCCAGAATATGATGTGTTTTCTTTGTCATGTTAATCAGTTCCTCTGGGTTTGGTTGGCACAGGGAAAGTGAAGAATAAATCAAAAAGCAGAACTAGTACATATGGATCACTCACTATTCAGCCCTTCGCTCTCACCCTGCCCCCATTATCCTGCTCACAGCTCCTGTTTTCCTAACACCGTCTTTTTTCTCTCCATATTTAATCCTCTCTTTTCTTTACCTCACCACACTTGACTTGGCTAAGTGTGTGGGTAAACAGGAGCAGAGCAGTGCATGACCTTTGAGCTCAAAGAGACGTTTTCCCCACAAAATGTTCCCACACACCTACACACACAAAATACGGATTGTTTTCATTATTCGATTTGTTTTTTGGTATTTTATCTTTGTATTGTTCCGGCTATATATCAACAACTCAGGGCATTTTCAAACCTGAAAGTCCAGAAACCAGGATTCATGTCTTTGTTCAACTGTTTACATTTGATCCGGTTAGTTTTGGTTCCACATAACAATTGAGGGAGTGGACTAAAGAGTTTAGGTACGTCCCGCCGTCATCACTTAATCTGCTGCGTCTGCCTATACGTGACAGTGATTGGTTTGCAGACAGGCGTGTGTGTCTGACGTCTTCAGACTAAAGTCGAACAAAACAAGGTCCACAAAAACATCCACATCCTTTATTTCATTGAACTCGACACAAATGTTTTTTTTTATGTCACGAGTCTTGTGAGTCTTACCTTGTATCCCTGGTTGATGCCATTAATAAACTGCTGAGGTGGCGGGTTCCATGTGAAGCGGATGGTGGTCGAGTTGATAGCTACAACTTCCACTTCCTGCGGAGGTGCTGTGGGAACTAAACAAAGATAAACACACACACGTTGTAGTTAGAGGAAGAGTTCTCAGACACACGAGGAAAACATGACCGGTAACAAACCTGAGGCCCGAAGCTGCAGAAATCAACAGCTTTTTTAACAGAGTTCGGCTTCTTCTCCTCCATGAACTCGTGGTACTGAACCATATTTCAATATTTCCTGGTGAGACCGGGTTCATTTTTTTAATTAGAAGAATTCTGCTAAGCTTGCAGAAGCTAAATGCCAAACCCACCCCTCTGTTCCTTGCTGCTAAATGACCTAATTTCTCAATAAAATTCATCCCATCCATTGTATTTTGCATTTATGTATTTTTCATATTATTACCTCGGGAGTGACTAAGTGAGATTAGCGTAGTGACCCGTCAGTGACGGATTCTGAACAATGGCGGTGGCTCGTGGCTGACGCATTGAATCTATTGAGCCTCTCGGGCGCTGACCTCAAGATGCCAGACAGTGGCCACAGGAAGTTAGATTCACTCAGTTGATTTGTTGGTTCAGTGCTGCAGACGTATTATTCTCCTAAGTAAGGAGCCCTGTCAACCTTTATTACCCAATTGATGTCGCTGCACGGCACATCATGATTCATTGATTGAAAAATAGAATAACGATCTGTATTAATAATTAACTTACAATGGGCACTCAAACTATTTAGTATTGCTTTTCCTGTTGAGTTGGAGAGGTCACAAGAGACATGTTTAAAAAACTGAAGTGGCGGGGGAGCAGAGAATCCTGGTTTCAACTTGTTTGTCTGGTCCAAATGCTCCAAAAGAGCTGGATCCTGACGGTAGTTTTTCATTAGGAACTCAAGGTCTTTTAATTGCTTTCTTTCAAAAAAACCACACCTCCGCTTTTCAATGTAGCCATTAGATAGACATCACTACTATGCACAAGGGAAATCTCCGTCTGGGGCGTCTGGCTCATAGAATTGAAGAACTGAACTTAATATGTGTTAAATTGGTGGAGCAGCCCTTTATCTTACATATATACCAATCTACCATCATGACTAGAATTCATTGTTTACGCTTTTATATGGTGGCTGTAGCTCAGGAGGTGGAGTGGTTCGGCCCACATGCCAGAGTGTCCTTGGGCAAGACGCCGGAAAACATCAAATTGCTCCTGATGGCTGTGTGTGAATGAGATGCATGATGAGATGGTATCGAGGCGCCGTGGGAATGTGTGTCAGGTCAACTGTGTGGTCGTTACTATTCAGAAAATAAACATGCAAAACATATGTAATAAACTGGGGCATTCTGAGGCAGCATGGTGGCGCAGTGGGTCGCCTCCCAGCACGAAGGTTCCCGGTTTGAAGTGCGAGTTTCCGTCTGTGTGACTTTGTGTTAAATATGTTCTCCTCATGTTTGCGTGGGTCGGATTTTCTGGCTTCCTCCCACAGTCCACAGACATTCAGGTTGGCGTTGGGTTAACTGGAGACTCTAAAATTGACTAGAGGTGTGAATGTGAGTGGTTGTTTCTCTCTGTATGTTGGTCCTGCGACAGGCTGGCGACCCATCCTCTCGTCTAATCTCAATATTGTCTATAGCAGCAGTTTTTCCTATGAAAAGTAGGTTATTTGTCTGGAGGGAGGTAAATATAATCCACCATGTTGTGTCTGGTTCTCACAAACCGGAGACATTTGCTTCATCCTTTCTAAAACGGAACCTCTGTCTCCTATGTTGATTTTCATTATACATACAGTACATCTTTATCTACCAGCTGCTTGGTGAAGAAAATGGATCCACGATGGCACTAAAGCCAGAAGGAGGAGAGAGGGGTGTGGCTGGGAAATGTGTGTGTGTGTGTGTGTGCGTGTGTTTGTTCATGGGTGTATGTTTGTGGGCGCGTGTTATGGTGATCACACTGTAAAGGGATTATGCTGATGCTGGAAAGCCACAGTGTGATAATGCACTGTTGCATGATGGGAGTGCCCTTTGCATTTTATATGTGAGCCAGAGAGGCCAGACAACAGGGAGAGGAGGAGGAGGAGGGAGCGGAGACCAGAACAAGGACTGGTGACAAATGGAGGGCGAGAGATAGTGAGACAAAGAGGGAAAGTGAACCCAGGGTTGAGCGAGGGAGATTAATTGATATTAAAGATACTCCCCCGCCCCCCGCCACGCTGACTGTACACCTGGGGACCGGCTTCTAACCCCTCTCGGCTCCCAGCTACAGATTAAACACTGAACTCCGTCCTCTGGGGGAATCTCGTGCACGTAAAGGCAGCATGAGAGAGCGAGTGGGAAAAGAGAAACGTTATGTTAATGTTGAGTTCGACCACAGACTCTCAGAGATAGTGAGAGAAAATGTCCAATCTATCGCGGCCACTCCCATTAAACCACATTAGAATAATTAATGAGCCTAACTCCCTCTCCTGAGTCCATAAACCTGTCCTGAACTCTTGTAATAATGACTGTGAGTTTTATGTGCACATGTGGACACGTGTGTGTGTGTGTGGCTCGGCCCATCTGTAATAATGATAATTTACAGTCGGAATAAAAGTCAGGACGAAAAGAGCCTGTGTTTTAAAGGTGATTTAAACCCATGACCACTTCCTCTCGTCCTACTTTACAGTCCTCACGTACATTCTTCCCCTTTTCGCAACCACTCCGTTGATTTATGTGCGGAGAGTTGAAAGTGTGATCCTCTGCGTAGCCATATTTACTAAAATCGAGTGTTTATTACACAATTATGTATCATATAATATATTTATAGAGCAGCATGGACACTCTGTCCCCCTGAGATGTCCCTCCGGTATGTTATAAGTCACGCCTATAGGTTCTCGTCCCAGCTGGCTGAAGCTGGTATCCCTTCGAGGCGGTGGCGGCGGCTCAGTGTTGACTTTAACGCTCGTCTGACCTGCGTTTACTGGGTTCCTCAGCCTATCACTAAAATGAAGTCTGCCAGCTTGTGGAGACGCCTCATTGCGGCTTCTCCGTCATTTCATCACCACCTAATAAAGTGAAAATCTGGTGAGAGTGACCTGCCAAGTCATCAGCGCACCCTGTGCCCTGATGGAAGAGGTCTCTGAACACTGGGCACGTTTTTAGAGACGCCACCGTTCAAAATACATCTTTACTCATCGCACCCGCTCTTTCTTTCAATCCTTAATCACATGAAAAGAAATGAAAACAATGTGTGTGTGTGTGTGTGTGTGTGTGTGTGTGTGTGTGTGTGTGTGTGCATGTTGTCTTACCCCCCTGCAGAGTGTACTCGGAGACAGCGCTGCTGTAGACACCCAGGCCGGCTCCGGTGTAGGCGGCCACCTGGATCTGGTATTGAGTCCAGATGATCAGATCTTTGAGCAGACAGTAGTTGGTCTCTGGGCTGCTGATGTTCTTCTCCTGGTAGTCCCCCGGCAGCCCCGCCAGACGGTACCTGCAAACACACACAGTTACAGAAGCACACTTATAAATAGGTTGTTTATAGGAAAGCAAGTGAGAAGGGTAAGCGGGATACTTTACGAAATAGACATAAATAAATGCTTCCATATCCACACAGGATCTCTGGAGCTGAGCCAGAGTGACCGTTCGGTTCCTGGTCCCCTCTGTCACCGAGGCTCTTCTCCCTGAATGCTTGACCAGGCGGCAAAGAGTCCCGGTTCTTCCAGACTTCTTCCATTTAAGGATAATGGCGGCCTGCCCAGATCAGACCCTCAACAAAAACCTCTGGGCTCCGTGGGCTCTTCCTTTGACTGTTTCTGCTCCGACACGCACTGTCAGCTGTGAGCCCTCACACTGATGGATGTGCCTTCCCAAATCAAGTGCAACTGATTGAATCTATCGCAGGTGGATTCCAACCGAGGCGCAGAAACATATCAAAGATGATCAGGAGAAATAGGAGGTGAATTGTAAGTCAAAGTCCACAGCAGAATATATATGGACACATGAAAAATAGCGCGGCTGTAGCTCAGGTTTGCTCAGTGAATCAGCCCGTAAAGGTTATTGGTTCAATCCCTGACACTTTATACCCACATTTAAATAAATCCTGAATAATAAATCCAGAAATCTGTCAGGAGTCGCTGTGGACAAACGCATGGATGTAATAAAACCAAATGCACACACAGAAATACAACCTGCCTGGAACCACTTTGCTATTATATAAGTATAAATACACTTTCTGGAATAAACAAAAACTTTACTTTTATGTCGAGAGATTTTCTGTTGGTGTGAAGTCACGTGAATCACATCGCAATCACGGGGAGAATAAAAACCTTCAGTGCCAGGTAGACATCTCAGATTAGTGCACCTTCAAAGCCTTCGCTATAGTGCATGAGATATAACTGTCTACTTAAAAGGAAATATGACCCGACGAGACGGAGGAGGTGTAAACCACTTTGCTACTGTACATATCCGAGGGAGCTGAATGGTGTCAGCGTTTAAATATGGAGCCCATTTACTGTAACAGAATATTCCAATGTTGCCCTGCCTGAGTCAGCGCTTTATCACAAATGAAAACTATATACAGACACACACACACACACAAACGCACAAAGCGAGAGGGCGGGACAGGCTGACAGCAGATATCTGTAGAGGAGTTCCTCTTCTCTGCACCTGAGGAAGTGGGAGTGGGAGGAAGATACTCCCACTTTCCCAGGGAGGACAGTGGGTGAGGAACTGGGAGCTGATACAAGAAGGAGAAAGGAGAACTCAAAGGGTTTCACCGGAGGAGGCGGGAGCTCCGTGCTCCGAAGCCCAAATGATACGGTCGAGTTGTACGAGTGTGAATTTCTCTTTTCGACTGATTTCTGAAGAGGAGGCAGATAACGCCGTGAATGAGGATAAAGACCTGATAACTTCTCCTGCAATTATATGCAAATCCGTGCGAGGCAGCTGATGACAGTTTGATTACACACAGTGTGTGACACTGCAGGCACACATCAAAATGAAGGACAGCGACCAAGGGCAGCCAGAGCATCTGTAAAGTGCACTTGTGTGAATGTGTGTGAATGTGTGTGAATGTGTGTGTGTGTGCGGTTAAAATGTGTGATAACGGACAGAGAGGGGCAATGAGGAAGGAATATTTCTGTATGTTATAATTTAACTGTGGTGATTTTTACAAAAACAACAACTTTAACTAATGATTCTTTTCATTTTGACGATGAAAACACAAAAAATTGTTGACAATGTTTTTTGCTTTTTAACTTGTCTGCATATGGTACAAATATCAAGCTTTGGTAACACAAATAACACTGATCCAAAGCTCTTTGACTGTTAATTTAGTAGCTGCAAATAAAGTGTGTTATCGTCACAGTTACTAAAATGGATCCTTAATATATTGGAATTATTTATATAATTCAGGGTTTCCCACACAAGTAGAGGAGGCAGTTAACGATCAATGATTGTGTTAAATACACAAGCAGCTCTCCTGTGCTCCCCTGAGTGACAGACACACAAAGAAGGCCGGTGTTATGCCGAGGTCCTCACCACAGGATCATACACAGCTAAAGCAGAAACTTCTGTGTTTGACGCCACGGTCGTTAGGTAATTAATGTAAAACACTGACTTCTGAGCGTCAGAAGTCTGAGTGCTGCTGAGTCCTCTGAGTCAAACAAGCAAAACCCACCTTTGTACCTGAAAAAGATGAATTCTGTGGAAATTAAAGCATTTTCATTTGAACTAGAGCAATTAGAAGATTCATTTGAGAAGTTTAAATTGGTTGAGTGTCTAGAGAGTGCTGACCTTTGAGGGAACAAAGAGCCAAAGTGTCCAAAATGGGACAAAGCCGTTCTTTTGAATAACTTTCTCTGTTGGAGTCTAGACTGCTCAACAATAGAGGCGTGATAACGAAGCTGCTAAATGGCCTTCAGCAGGCTCATTAGCTCAGAGGGCTTTATTTACCGTCTTCAATAACTCTTTACTAAATGAAATGACGTTCTGTCCCGAGGACAAAACGCTGGAGGGAGTAAACCACACAATGCAGAGAAAATAAAAAAGCTGGAGTACCTATTGTGACAGAGGCGCACTCGCCCAGCTGGCTAATGTGTTCGCAGTTACCAATTAGCCCGGTGAGGTCACCAATCCTCCATAAAATATTTTGCAGAGACATTTTCTACAAAAAATTAATGGACACCTACCACCCACTGGCATTACTATAAAGCCGAATATGCATGTGTGTGCACTTCTGTGAGTATGTATACCTGAGCACGTATCCTCGAAGGACTCCGTTGAGCTGGGGTTCCGGTGGAGGCTGCCACTGCACCATGATGGACTGGTTGGTGCGTCCGCTGGCCACAATGTTCTTTGGAGGAGCGCTGGGTGCCTCCTCCCTGAGCATCAATCTAAAACACACACACACACAGAGCAGATAAGTATCATTTTGTAATGAGGATATCAGTTATTCTGAAGAAGTGTAAGAGTTTGTCCAACATATCGCTTATCTGGACAGTTTGCACGGTAACAGTGCGTCAGGTAAGTCGGCTAAAGACTCATTTAAGCTCAATGTTTGATGCATTAACTGAGACGGACGGAGCGGTAGCACTGGAAATCACCGGGGGCAGTGTCGTCAATAGTTCAGGAGACACGACCACACGACTCGAGGAAGAAATTTCAACCATGACAGAACTTTTGGAGCAGAGACTTTGCCGCTTTTGCCTCTTTTTCTAACGTCATCACAACGTGTTCCACTGTTTGTTGTTGGAAGAACCCAAAGTCTTACAACAAATGATCATGTTTACGACAGGAGAGATTCACGGGGCCGAGCTACAGCTTGTTACCGAGCGTCACTTCGCAGCTTTAAGCAGCTCTGATGAATTCTGCCCTCATCCTCCTCGTCCCTCATTCTCCTGGTGCATCTTGCAATTTCATTAAAAACATTTGTTTTTCATCTCAGGCTTTATTGTTAATTTATTTCAAACAAACCGCCGCTGATGAAACCGGTGAACGCATCACTTCCAGTGCGCCAGCGGATCTCTCCTGGGAATGATGGAGCTGACACTGGGTGTTTAAAACAACATGTAAAACACGTCCATGAACTCGGTGTGAGATGAGGTGTTTTACTCACTATCGGCAGAGAACAACAAACAACACATTTACTGTCTGCATGTTGCAGATGATTGTTTTTTATCTTTTAACTTGAGGTTTTTTTCCACTCCGGTAATCTTCGTCTGGTTAGTTTCTACATCAGCCTCAACCCGACCACAGCTGCCCCAGTAGAGCAGCTACACAATTTGACAGCAGCAGAAAGTTAAATCACTATTAGCGATGAGCTTGTCTTTTCAGTTCCAGTGGGACAAGTGTTATCCCTATCTCTCTCTGAACCCCCTCTCCTCTGTCACTCTGAATCAGTTTCCCAATCTTTCTTTTGACATTTTGAACTACTTCTCAAGTTTTATTCTCCTCCATCTGCAAACTTTCACCTTTCATCCATCAGGTCCTTTGGCCTCAATTATTTCATCCTTCTATCTTTTACTCATCTCCTTCCCTCATGCTCCACTCTATAACTACCCCCCCCCCCACCCGTCCCCCAACACACGCACTACCCCATAAACCCCCACCCGTGATTAAAGCTCCCAGCCCTCTCATGGTTGATAAAGCACACAGGCCGACTTGGTCAGCTTCTGGCTTTACTGTAAGCAGCTCAGCTAATGTAATCAGAGCCATATGTGCTAACACACACACACACACACACACACACACACACACACACACACACACACACACACACACACACAAACACACCAAACAAATTTCTCGCTTAAGACACACTGCTACATCCGATGGTCTTTTCCCTTCCATGGATTACGCCTGCAGATTTACATTACCCTCTCTCGCCAAACCCCCCACTTCCCCCACTGTGCCCCATCTCTCCCCCGAATGATTCTCTATAAGCTATTGAGCCATTAGCTGTGGTTTGGGCTCCCCCGTATTTGTGTGTGTCTGAATCTGTGCGTGCCTATAAATGTGTGTGCACATCTATATGCGTGTGTTTGTGTGAGAGTAGGGGTGCGAAAGCTGTTAGCTGGAGACTTGTGCAGGCGGATATATGGCACAGGCCAGTGGTTTTACAGCTGTGCTTTACTTCCATTAGGTTAGGCACTGTCAGACAGCACCAGGTGCTGCAGGCGCAGACATCTACACCCACACACACACACATGGGCTAATGGGCCTTGTGTGAATGAGATGGGCATTAGTGTAGCCGTCTGGAAATGGGGTGTATATATAATCCTCAACTATGCCACTGCTTTTGACCGAAATTGATGACACACATTAATGCACATACACAAACTCACGCCGCACAAACACCCACAAACCCCATACAGTACCGAACAGATGCGGCCATTCACTCTGTGACTGCAGATGACACACACACACACAAACGCACATTAACACACTTCTGCTGGATTTGCAGAAACTCCCCGCGAATCGCCTTAATTCCCTGCCGCCATTTACGAGTTAATATTTCATACAGTCGGTTCAGTGTGAGGACATCGACTTCACGGTGGAGATTACACACATGTATGAAAACACCAACACACCTACACACTCCACTTCACATCCACCTAAACAGCTGCAGACATTCACACCGACACCCATACATCAACCGAACACTGCACAACGACACTGGCTGATCGCTGCTTGACACACTTTCTCTGTCCCTTGTTGTTAAGGAAAGGAGGAGAACGCTTTCTGCTGGAGATCTACAATGTTTTCTAGGCTGAGTGAAAGTGTGTGTGTGTCTGTGTGTGTTGGGTGGTGGTGGTGGGAGTTTGTGAGTCTCTCTGCTGTGGGAATTAGAAAAACTTTCTATCTTTGTCATTCTCCACAGTCCAGTGCCCGTGGCTTTCTCACCAAATCCACGTACACACGACTCTTAAATTTAACGGCGTTACCGAGACGTTAAGTCGGCCTCTATTCAAACAGGATGGGAAAAATTTTGGTCCAGCGGGGAATGAGAAATAGAGCAATGTGAATGGAGGGTAATAGAAATAAAAAAAAAAGGAAAGAGAGAGCGAAAGCAGATGTGATGTGACTGGTTACGACCAACTGGATAAATGACCTTATTTTCTTCTCGCCTGACACTTTTAGTCGGGTCTCCTTTAAATGTTGTGCCGTTGCGCTGGAGGTTAAAAGCTGCTCTAATGGAGGAGGCTGACACACTAAAGAGACTCTGTCGGGGAAATTAAACGCAGTGGATCCTCTCCCAGTGAATCAAAAACCAGCTGCGGCTCAGATCCGCTACTGTACACGTCCTTCATGCTCGTAACTTAAATAAAAACAACATTCATAGTCAGAGTAACTGATCAGAAACAGTTTTTATTCTTTACCACGTACCAGCTTCAAAACAATTCAAATGTCAGTGTAGATACTGTGCCATTATTGTAGGTGGTGGTTTAAAAGAAAAACGCATTTGGCACGTAGAACATAAGATAAGAAAGCCGACTGTAATAATGTAGTGATTTTTTTTCAAAACTGTTTTCAATGTACCTCGTCTCCCGATGTTGATTTACTGTCACACGTTTACAACAAACAAAGCAAACAAACAGTGGCAATCTGAGCTGTACCTGCTCCCGTCTGTTCGTGTACGTACATGATTATGTCCGTGGTGCAGGGAAACACTAATGACCTGCATCAAGACAAGAGGTCCATCCGTTTATCGGGTTCGGCTAATTTGAGGCTGATTGGAGCTTTTCTCAAACAATGAGCGATCGATGGACGTAAGTGCCGGCTACAGTCGCTTATCCTCCGTGCCGCTGATAATAAACAACATTCTCGTAGAAGCGTCGCCTGGAAGAAGACATGTTTTGGCTCATAGACAGAGGTAAGCCATTGAAAATCATTATAACTGTTGACTCAAATGTCTCAGCAGCTCACTGATGGATTGGTGTGAATTCTTGAACAGGATGAACCTGAATACCATTGGTGATCCCTCGACTTTTCCTCTAGTGCCACTGTGAGTTCTTAAATTCTGATCTCTTGTGAATCCTCTCTCCCACTACTAGATACATAACCATGTAATATTTGGTACAGATATTCATGAACAGGAGGAACTAAGGAGATCCGTTGTGCTAAAATCATTTTTAATTTAATCTAGTTAATTTGAATTTATGATCTGCAAAATATTCTCTCACTAGAATCTCTGTAGAGCTCGTGCGCTGCTATCAGCCCCTGGGACTACATTCTTGATTTCATTAAATTTAGCAAATTAGTAAGTGCATTTCTCTTATGTGGTGGATGCGGGATTTTTTTTAATTTAGGGGCCATAAAGGGACACAGTTTACACAGAGGGGCCAATTATGGGGGCTCGGGTTAGTTTAAGAGTTGCACGACTCCTGATTCAGTGAAGTGCACATTTAACTCATTCCTTGTTTACTCTACTAGACATCACTGAATTTACCTTATTCCTGTTTTATTTTGACTCATATATATATATAGAACGTATAGTGTTTGTTGTTTGTGTTTCCAGCTAACATCTAAAAATGTTCCCAGTACCGCACAGTGAGTTTTACTGCTGTTCCTCTGCACCCCCTCCAAACAGTAAACATCAGACCTATATAAACATGCAGTAATGAGATGACTCAGGCTTGTATTTATGTGCAAGTGTACGTCCTGCTTATATTGCTGGTATCAGTGGGATCCAGCCAGGTGCATGTAGGAGGAGGCTGCGGCTTATTTCCTCCTGTTCAAAACGTTCAAAGACAACATGTAATTTTGCTAATAATGAGCTTCTCCTCTGGCAAAGCTCTTCTCAACCCTTCTCTCTGCAATCATCTGCTCTATATCATAAACATAAGTAATCACTCGCCACATTAAAAGAACCTTTGGAGCAACAATGAACCACAGATTTACAGCTGAGATGTTGGGAAGCACAGAGCAAATCCCTTGTAAATGATAAATCTGTGAAGCTCCCAAAGCATTAAAAACATCCTAATGCACATTAGGCTTGTGTATGCTTCTACACTTTGACAGTAGAATACCCCGAGGAGAAATTCTAATGTGTTCTGGTTCTGACTGAACAGCTGGAATGAAAAAAAAAATAATATATAAGAAACGAGAACGGAGACTGATGCTTTAAAGTCGTGATGATGCCTGGAAGTTCGAGGCATTTCTGCATAATCTGTCTTATGTGTTAATGCTTCCTCTGTAAAGACGGTAATGGTGTGGAGTGCACACTATGCATGAGTAAATCCCCGTATGTGTGACAGTCCAGATGGTATAATTGGATTCATAGAAAGAGTTTCGGCATTAAGAAGTAATGTTTTTCAGCTCTGATCACAATCATTCACATGCTCTTACTGGATGATCGTCTCATCATCATGACCCCCTTTTCCTGGCAACGTGGTGCGCCTGTGGACTCTCTTGTACGAGAGGAGGCACGAACAGACACGCAGGGTGAGAAGCTCTGAGTAGAGCCCTTATGAAACCACACTTTAATTCTCTAGATCCAGATTTGTATTTGGATAAGTATCAGCCCCCTAAATCAAGAGCCCTGAACTACATTTTCAGAAATCCAGGAAAATGTTGAGAATCCCGAAATGATAAAGAACATTAAAATAAATTCCTGGATCCACAGCAAAATCAAATGGCTTCTTCCCTGAGCGACACCGCATCCTTCCACCAAATATCATGGTAATCCATCCAGAAGTAACAAAGCAATAGACAAACAAACGGACAGGGGGGGAGAATGTAAAAACAAGTATAAATGAACGCTGTTGTGTTAAAGATCCTCATGAGGACGAGAACAAAATGGGAGCGTGCAGAAGCAGCTGGACGTTCAAACTTTAATAAGGGCTTTTTGTCATCAATATTACAAAACCGCTCCTTCACTCGCTCCTCCGTTCCCTCCCTCTGTCCACATTACTGTATTTTGTCATCCTTCTCATTTGGCACCCGAGCTTCAGCAGGACATTTTCACTCCGCCTCGCTCTCTTCCCTGTGTTGTTCAAGTGCGGCCTCAGCCTTGGCATCGGCGACTAATCATGTGCGCGTCTCGTCCAGGCAGACGTCCAGCAGATGAGAGGCGAAGTGCACGCGGTTATGTATGAAACAAACACAACGAAGTAGAGAGGTGTCCATCTGGTCTGATGCGCTGACCAGTGATGACTTGTCCTCCTGCCAGTCATTCGTTTGAAGGGGATCAATCCAATCTACTCCCCAGGGCCCCTGACAACCAACCTTGGACTATAGAGCCTGGCTGTTGGACACAAACAATACACTGGTGCATGTAGGAGGAGAGAAATGGCTGAAAATAAGAAGCATTCCGGCAATTCTTTGAATAAAAGGAGAACAAAGCAGAGAAAGACTCAGTTTATGACAAGCTAGAGAGGAAAGAACTACACGCTGAGGGGGAAGGAAAGTGAAAGAGACCGATTCTGAGGCGTGTGAACGTGTGATTGCAACGTCTACAGCTGCCGTTGATGCTGCTGAGAGTCTATTTGGCAGAAACGCAACTGGCATCTGCCTCTGGTCAGTCTCTTCAGCCAGACAAAAAAATCATGTTCATGTGTGTGTGTGGGTGCATCGTCACATCTGTTGCATTGTGCACGTGACGGAGATTTGGTGTGAGTGTGGTCTTTAACTAAAACTCTCGCCACACCTCCACTAAACCCTCTTTCACTGCAGTTCCATCAATGCTATGACATCATAATTACCCCCATTAGGGTTTTTTCTCTCGGGATAAACAGGAACACTCGTGCACAAACACACAGACATAAAAACATCTGCACGGCAATTTATTTACTTTTCAGGCCAACGCTCTCTTTTTTTACACACGCAGAACCATTAATTTCATCATTTTTGCTGCTTACTTCAGTATGTGCAATGGAACACACACACACACACACACACACACACACACACACACACACACACACACACACACACACACACACACACACACACACACAGTGTAGACATGTACAGCATGGATGTGATGAATATAAATTGCTCATTGCAAAGGAAATGGATTCTAAACAAAAAACGACTGCTCCCTTCATCCTCGCCTTGTTAGAATCCATCCATGTTTCATCCCCATTCTGAATCCCATATTCCTATTCATCCACATGATAACTTACACACACAGAGACACACACACACACACACACACACACACACACACACACAGCCACTTACTTAGACACACAAATTAGAGTGTGTGTGGGTGCATACACTGCAGCTTTTGACTGTAGAAAGGTTTCTGTTTATTCATTCCCAGTTTGTGTGAGGCAGTGTGACCGAGTCTATTACACAGAGATGGAACAGGGCAAATAAAACTCTATTTCACACAAATCATAGCATGTTCTACATCAAGAATGGGTTTCATGCTTTTTGTGGAAAACATCAGTGAAATAGTAAGTGTGGTGGTGTGGCATCACGAGAAGTATCGGTGATAGTGAGTATGAGTCTGCGATTGTGCGTGTTGTTCTCTTACCGTTGTGTCTCCGCGCTGTACTGACCCCTGCCCACTTGATTGACAGCACAGAGTCTGAACTGATAGGTCCTGGCAGGTGTGAGCCCGCCCACCGACACCTCGGACACGGCGGGATCGACCTCTGATAGGTACACCTTCCACGGCGAGTCTAGACGGGGGAGACAAAAGATTAGAGGCTGATAATATCTGGCGGAGGCAGGACAAACAGAGACACACTCAGGACCCATGAATCAAAAGTAAAGAGGGGGAGGAACAGATAAAAGAGGCCAGGAAGGATGGAAGAAAGTTACAGGGGGGGGGAATCTTAGGATGCCCCAAGAAAGAAAGTTTAGATCGAGGAAGGGGATTAATAGAGAAGCCGGTGTGTGTCCGTGCCAGCTTGTTGCCAGCTTATCTTTCTTCTGAAGACACCACAGACAGTTACACTAGTATCACGGCAGCAGCTACATGTCAGAACAAGAGAGAGGGATGGTCATGAAAATACACAACACACACAGCCGAGTTACATTCCAAAAGAATCTAATATATAACACAACCTCACATACACACACACACAAAATAGGTAGTAAACAGAACTCTCACTCATTCCTCAATGCCTTGGTTCAGTCTTCACAGAAATCGACATTTAAACTCTCGGCTTTCCCTTATCTCTCTCTTCATCCGTCCCTGTTTTGGTCCCTCGCCGCATTTCCTCTCTCGTGTCTCTCTCGAGTTCATACAATTTTTTTGTTATCATTGTTTTGGAATGTACAGTCTGAAGAACAGCAGTTGAAATTGCGACAGCAGAGGACTTGAAGTCCTATTCATGCTTTTCCCTCTAAACGTTATCAGGGGTTATGGAAATTCTATGGTTTAGGTTTATTGTGTTGATTTAGTTTTATTCCTTTTTCACTTGGAATACATTGTGTTATTTGTTTGGGTCAGAGGAAGACATATTTCTCTGTGGTAGTATTTGTAGCATCCTAGGTTGAGGTAGGAAGCCAGATCCATAACATCTCTGTGAGGGGACACTCAGACGTTTCCTGGAGACTCAACAACGTTTTGGCGAGATGAGCCGAGGTTGAGACATATTTGTTCCATTAGAGCAGCGCCACATGAAGACTAATGGTATGTGGCCACTGCAATTCTCCTTTTTGCTTGGTCGGGGCAGATTTGATGGCGATACACCTGTTCCCTTGTTAACTCTCTGTACGGATCATCAGCCTGGTCTCCCTGACGCCTCCGGTATTGAGAATGAATAGCTCCACCTCAAACATCATCCATCTCCAGATTAACTCTCACATCCAGCACAATTTCCTTCACAATCAGAGCGGAGATTATTCAAAATGTCTAAACTGTGATACGTCAACGTTTCCTCCTCGTCCGTCAGTCACGAGCCAGGTGCTCGGCTGTGCACGTAATGTTTCACCAAACCACTCGTCCCTTTAGTTTACAGCAGGAGTGAGAGTGGCTCTGCAGCCGTCTCCCTCCTGTCTCTCTACTCTCCTCGGCCCCGCTCTCATCTTTCTCTCCCCACCTCTACTTCTCTTTTGACAGAGAGCCAGCCTGCTGTTAAAACATCTGCCGTGGAGAGAGTGAGAGACAGAAAGAGAGGGGGAGGCGTAACGAGGGAGGGAGGGATGGAGAGAGGGAAAATAAGAGTTTATTTATAGGGAACCAGGATGAACATTTACACAGCAACACCATTCTCCATATGTCTGCCTCTTGTAAATGAGTGTGTGTCAGTGCCTGGTAGACAGCAAGTGTACAGCTGTTTGCCGCTTTGCCGCTCAGGGACTATAAGAATCCACACACACACACACACACACACAGACACACACACACACAGATACACACACACACACACACACACACACACACACGTACTGTTCTCCGATAGCTCCAGCAGGTAATACAGAAGAGGGGAGTTTCCATCGAAGGGGCGCAGCCAGGACAGGTGGACGGAGCGGGAGTCGGAGTCATTGAGCCGGGCCGTCAGGGAGCGGGGGGAGTGCGGCAGCTCGCTGAGAACAACAAAGACAAGAGAACATCACAGGCACTGTGAGCTTAACGGACATTTCTCCAGTGAATTCATCAGAAGTCTTAAGAGGAAGAGTTGGGCATGTTTGAGCATTTTTGCCAAGAATTGGATGAAAGGATCTGTACACTGAACATGAAGCTATAGCCAGCGGCTGGTTAGCTTAGCATCGTACAGAGACAGGAAATGGGAGGAAACAGCCGAGCTCTGTCCATCCAAAAGAAACAAAATCAAACCAATAGCATCTCTACAGGTTTTACCAACGTCACATTAATTAGGCAAAAGGTAGAGATGGAAAATATTCCCATGGTTACAACTAACAACCATAGGAATTCATTGAAAAACGTAAAACCTATTCGGCTATTTCTTGGTTTGCAACCAGGGGAGAAAGCAGAAAGAACAGTTTGAGCGCACAACTCCCAATAAAACCACAACTTGTCATTTTCCCACTTGATGTAAACTGTTTTTTGTACAGATTAAATCAAAAGTCGTGCACAACTTGTAAATTGGAGAGTTTTCCAGGTGCAGCTTAGCAGATTTCTTTTTACCTTTCGACCAAACCAGACCTGATTCCAGTCTTTTTGTCAAACTAGCTTCAGCTCTTGATTTATATTCACGCTGCAGAAGTGAAGAAGTATCAATTTCTCATCTAACTCTCCACAAGGAAGCAAATCACCATATTTTCCAATGTGTGAAACTAATATAAAATATAAACAAGTCTGTGAAAATGTGCCAAGACTTCTCATCAGACTAATATTTGTTACCTGTGTTTTGCTTTTCTATTAGATGTGTGTGGTAGAATAATGTTGGCGCTGACAGTCCGGGACCAGTTCCAGTGGATGAATACCTTTTATATATATCTGTGGTTTGCCTATTTTTTATGCTGATATTTTTTCCCCTGTAGGTTTGCTGCACATATCTTACAACATTTATTAAAACCAAATCCTCCAGACACTTGGCCGTCCCCCCTGTGAATGCTTGTGCATCGCTGCCATGTTAATAAAAAAAAGACAGCAACACAGATATATTCATGAAAGCAATACAGAGTGTCCAGACGTTTGATTATACTGAATTTAGTGGCTCATAACTCTGTTTAAAAAACAGTTGGCTTGAAGGAGGAGAGGGACGGGAAAGCAGATATCAGTGTCTCTCCGTGTGAAGGTAATAATAAGAGTGAGGATATTAACAGAGCACATAAAAGATCAATATAAATATATTTACACTGAAACCGTGATGAAAAACGAGGTCCCTTGTGCCCGTACTGGCTGCATCTCATATTCATAAGCTCATTAATTATTACTTATTAATTATTACAATCAATGATGTGTGAATATCCAATCCAAGGGGTCTCCTCTTGACAGACCGCAGCCTCAAATTTCATCAGAATATGATGCAGTTAAAATGCGTCAGTGCTTGTTTTTTGTGTGCGCTGCTTTACATTTTAATATTCACGTGTGTAACATGTCAGAAAATGAGGAAAACAGAGAGAGAGAGAGAGAGAGAGAGAGAGAGAGAGAGAGAGAGAGAGAGGGGAATGAAGAGAAAGACGTAATGTTAGAAGTAGTGGGAGAGTGACGTGCACGAGAGGAAGAAGCAAGTACGGCAGCGAATGAGGCAGAGAGGGAGCGAGGGGAAAAGAGAATGATGTTTTCTTCTCCGAGCTGACATGATTGTATTAATTAATAGATGAGCTTAGAGAACGTTAGAGCCGATACCTTCACGCAGCACACGCACACACAAACACACGCAGACACACTCACTCACAAACACATGGGTGGGTCTTGTGGGAGCTGAACCAATAACCTGCTGGTAATTAGTCTGTCTCCTCAGACGCCAGCGTCTGTTACCCTCTGTGACCCGTTGATACTGAGCTAACGAGAATGTCAGTCACACGCATTCACATACACACACACGCACACACACACACACACACACACACACACACACAACACACACACACACACACACACACACACACAGTCGTACAGAAAGCCCTTCGTTCCCCCACATATTTTTCGCACAGCCATAATCAGAGATCCGCTTCCTCCCTCAGAGTTTGACACATGTAACCTCTTGTCTTTCTATAATTTATAAGGATTTGGACTCGTGTTCTTTCTCTCACGCAGCCTGCAACTGTATTAATATATCATAAGTGCCTTTTTACAAGTATATTGTACGAGTGCACATTTATATAAAAAATGCCACTACCTGACACTCCTCTCACAGTGGCTGTGACGAGGCTGTGTGACATCTGAGGAGTGCCTGCTGCTCATGCCACACACTCACCATGTGAATGCACTCATGAACACTGTGCGTACAAGTTTCACACTTAAAGAATATAACCCAGCTCTGGTTTCCCGGAGCAGGGAGCGTGCTGTGTGCACAGGGCACCTGATCGCAGATATGACCTTACACCATGTCTAATAATAACTCACACTCACTCGCCACATTCCCACACTTTGTAGTTTTAATTGCATTGACAAGTCTTTGGGTGAGAGAGCGTCTGCTCACTGATAGAATGTGGTTATTATTGGATTTTTTTTCATTAGGGCTACAGTGAAATAATCTGACAGTAATACTTGCAATGCAATGTGCAAAATTACCTATCTGCAGCTTGTCCTAAATTACGTTCTGCAGTCAATCACTTTTTTTATCTTAACGCTCGACCCCATCGAATCCTCCCTGCCAATCACATCTGCAATTTCAATCACGCTGTGGATTGGTTGATTTCCTTCTTGATTGCTGTGCAAAAAGTCAAAGTAATTTTTGTGTCCAATCAAAAGGAAAAATGATATCACCGTTTGTATTTTTGGATGAAAGCCTGCACTGTATTTGAATCTATGTATAAATACTGATGAAAATATAATGCACAGGATTATGTATAGAAGAAGAAGCAGAATAAGAGTTAGATGAGACTGGTTA
The DNA here is from genome assembly GCF_022539355.2 of Hippoglossus stenolepis. NCBI lineage: Eukaryota > Metazoa > Chordata > Actinopteri > Pleuronectiformes > Pleuronectidae > Hippoglossus > Hippoglossus stenolepis. The sequence goes on from NC_061484.1 coordinate 24,937,648, forward strand.
ATATGCAATAGGTGGCTAGCTTATCTTAGCATAAAGAGTGGAAACCATAGACCGTGTAACGTTTTTCAGGCAGAAATGACAATGGACAGTAAGTTCCCAACATCTTACAGGATTCTTTGCACTCACATGACTTCGAGGCGCGCGGAGTGAGAATCGTTGCCGGCCCGTGATGTCACCGTGCAGGTGTAGTCCCCGATGTCACCTGACCACGTCTGGCCAATTGTCAGAGAGCCCTGGCGCACAGAGACACGGGCCCCACTGGTCGGGGGGACCGGCGTACCGCCACGATCCCACTTGAAGCTACGACAGGGAAGTATACAGGTACTTTATACTGAATGCATCCACTGCACATGACACATAGAGAATCAGGTGTTTATGAGATAAGTACGCATGTAATAAAGATAAAAAAGTGACCTGATATTGACTCTGGCGTCGTGTGTGGCGTTACAGTCCAGGACAGCAGTGGTTCCCTTGATGACACGCTTGTCTGTCGGAGGCACTGAAATGATTGTGCGTCCTGAAAAAGACCAAAGAGAAAGAGTTAAAAACAGAGAAAGACGAAAAGAGGTGGGATAAATTTAAGAAATTGAAATTGAATTAGTTTGATATTCTCCTCTGGTATTAACTAATTCAATATGTGCCCATTTAAATATATGCTGCTCCAGAATAATTCGACAGTCTTTCATCTGAAGCTGTCAGGATGTATATACATACACAAGGCAATCAATAAGTTTACCATAGGTTTATCAATCATCCCCTCAACCAATCAGAAGATTATTTCACCATTGCACTGGTCCACTGCATCAATAACCAATCCCACGGCTGTTCACTAGCCTCGGCTAATGCGATTGGACAGCTACTGATAAATTACTGTTCCACGACTGTTTTAGTCTGTTTAGTAAACGTATATTGAGCAGTTTAGTGTATTGTTTGTGTCTGTGAGCATTGTGAGTCTTACGCAACACAGTGAGCGCCGCCGTGGTGTTGATGCTGCCCTCGGAGTTGGAGGCGGTGCAGGTGTATTCTCCCGAATCCTGGAAGCTGACTGGCTGAATCTGCAAACCACCCGACTGCAGCTGCGTGAACCTGGGAACCTGCACCGAGCCGCTGGCTAAGACCTGCAATCCTACAGAGAGGGAGAGAGAGGGAATTATAAAAAGAGCCTTGAGGTGGAGGAAAGTAATTAAGACATTAGGCATGTTTTTAATTACAAACACAGTATGTTTATCAGTGTCAGTGTGCACAGCGTGTAATACGGAGCGGCTGCTGTCGGTTACCTTTCCTCCAGGTGATGGCAGGTTTCGGAGCGCCGCTCGTCTGGCAGGTAAACAACGCCGTGTTGCCATCGGTTACTGTTTGGTCGAATGGGGGGGAAGTAAATGTGGGGGCCACGCCTGAAAACGCAAAAGTGAGAGCATGAGAGGAGAAGAAGAGGCTGAAAAGAGCAGAAGTTGATTATGACGGAGAAAACAGAAGAATGGAGAAAGAAAGAACGTGTCCTCTGTGATCAATGGGGGTTTTATTCGTTACGTGATAGAACATGTTTGTGCATAAATATGGAAGGTGGAGGTGGGAAAGCTCCATGGAGACTTTTTAATTATAATCAAACGCTCACTAAACACAATGTGACCAAAGAGACAAATATAATTTTAATTTAGCAGCTGGAACATGAAGAAAACGATCAAGTCAAGTCAGAACATTTAACTGATTTTTGTAAAATGTGAAAAAAAAGCCATGTTTTAGTTTCGTGCTGTGATTGGCTGCCCGGAAAAACTCACTTCCTAAAACAAACAGCATAGTAGGTGTTTGATTTTCTAATTAAATTGCTTCTGACTCTTTGACCTGCAGCCTCTCATCAGCAGCAAACATCTGTTTCCAGGTTTACAGATAGTTTAGTAGATATATTAAATGTTCTAATAAGAACAATAAAACTGATATTGTCGATTAATCAAAAATAATCAGCACATACTTGGATAATTCATTCACAGTTTGATTTGGTTTTAAAGCGAGATGCCAAGAATTCATTGACTTCTTGATGGGAAACGGCATATTTTGGTCACCTCGGTCTTTAGGAAACCATGATGTGTTTTCTGACCGAATAATTGAAAAAAATCACCTGGAAACTGATAATGAAATGTATTGATTATTCTTTGTAGTTGCAGCCCTAAAAAGAATCAGAGCGTGAATAAGCTCATATAAAGTAGCTGACACAGACAAATAAGGGAGATGAAAAGCAAGTTCAGTCGAAGTGTTAACTCAGATAAATGAGAAACAAAGTGAAGAGGAGAGATGAAATCAAGACAGGGAGAAATTAGCAGGGTATCTAATAACAGTGTTACTGTAGGTGTGTATTGACACAATGTCTGATTGGTGTGTGGGACCAACTCACTGGAGACAAGGAGCTGTGTGTGAGCCTGGGTCTCTCCTGCAGCGCTGCGAGCAAAGCACTGGAATATTCCTCCGTCTCCCGGCTGCACCCTGCGCACCGTCAGCCCCGCCGCTGCGGTGACTTTGTATCTGGGGTTCGCCAGTTTGGAAAGAGGCACCGCGTCCTTGTACCACTCTATCCTGGGCTGGGGCACGCCTACGCATGTGCACGTGCACGGGAAAAACACAAAGAGGGAGAATAATGTCGGATTTTCCCTTAATAACAAGCCAGCTGACCTCACTGCCGATCGTTCAAACTCCCACAAAAACAGCCACACACACTCTTTTCTTCACGGTTATCCACTCTCCCTATAAATATGCATGCGGGCATAATGACTGCTAATAATATATTGATCGGAGGGTGTGGGTGGGAGGGTAAGGGTGGCAGAAGGGGCCAAAAAACAATCTGAATAAAAGATGGGGGAAAGAGCAGCACATTGAATATCTACAGAATCAGCACCCACCTGTCTGACATGCCAGATATGACAGGCAGGGGGCTCATGCAATTACTCTGTTTCAACCTTGCACTCCGAGGGGGGAGGGGGGTGCGCGTGTGTTTGTGTGTGCGTACGAGTGGGAGTTTGAGGGAAAGATGAATTTCGCACTTTTTCCTCAATCTGTTGGTGTCAAGCTTTTTCACAGACACGTGTGAAATATTTTCCGACCCCCTCCTCGTCTCGCTCACTCCGTCACTCCACACTCTATCTGTCTCTTCTCCTTTCCCTCGTTCCTCCTCCCAGCCTCCATCCCTCTCTCCATACCCTCAGGCCGCCGCTATTTAATTACACTGCCACTGTATCAGATTACTGAGGAGGGACATAAACTCGCTCTCAGTGTGTGTCAGAAGAGGGAGGCAGTATGTTGCCGTTTTTTTTGTGTCCATCCCCGCTCAAAACTGTGTTTTCGTGTAATCCACTTAAAAACAAGAGTCACGAACAAGAGCAATTTTCAGGCTTGGTTTCAGCATGTTAATCTGCTCACTCTGCCAAAAGAAAACAGTGTCACTGCTCAAGAAGCCTTCAAACCAAACATACACATCCTGAATAACATCAAACCTCAGCATAATGTGATTTAAACGGAGTCACCTTGACAAAGCCTGAGCGGCAGAGAACTCCCGGCGTCCGTGACAAACTATCTCACGTTCGCTGCACAGACGCCGCCGATGAGTGGATGGAGTTGTGAATTCATCGTATGAGGAGTCACCACAATCAGTTCAATGAGCCATCTGACTTTATAACAGCAGCAGGGTACAACCCCCCCCCCCTCACCTTTTCATCAACACTGTGAAAAACTTTGAGGAGACGCCGTCCTAATGTGTGTCCATCTGTACAATTCATTATGTCTCACCCCATTCTCAAGTTCCCAGGGAAACCAACCAGAACATCAAATGGAGGAGGACAAAGAACTGTGCACTTGTACAACTTTAACGTGCACAGTAAAAACAGTGGATACAAATCTTTGCTGAATTCCGCCTGCCTGCAGAGGATGGTAAAATAGTTTACGGATGTTTTTAATGTGCCTCCAACGCAGGCGGGATTTCTCCTGAAGAGTGTGGAGCAAGATGATGTCATTAAAAAGACCACCTGTCAAATCTCATATTTCTATTTTATCTATTTGTGGGATATTGCAGTTTTCTAATTGCACCACAAACATCAGATTTTCTTCTTTCTCTCCACTGCAGAAAAGGTTTGAGTCAAGTTTAAGACACAAGATGATTCACGTGCGTCTTTTTCCATTTGCACTCAATTGTTTAATTTTATTGATTCGTCAACTTTTCCAACTTGGCGAAGAATTAACTTTCTTTTTTTTTTGTTGCAACATTCGATATTTGCTTTTAATTTCAAGTGCAATTAGAATCATTGAAAAGGGGATGGAAACACAGACTGACATATTTTTCTCCTCTCCTTCCAGCGAGGAGCAACCTAGTTAATTTTAAACACACTGAGACACACACACACACACACACACACACACACACACACACACACACACACACACACACACACACACACACACAGTATACCTGTAGCGAGGCAGGGGATATCTACATTCCGGTCGAGCTCAGCAAAGATCTTCCTCTTGGGCTGGGCGGTCAGAGAGGGCAGTTCTGCCAATGTTTGAACACAACATTCGAAGCGTTAGAATAAAGCATTGAAATATTGAAAAACACACAATATATGTGTAGAATAACATCTCAGACAAACAACACACACCAACAGTCCCTTCCTGTGCGCGACATGTCTGAACTACGAATAACAAGGAAACACGTTTAATCATTAAACATCTGGGGGACTCTCAGAAGAAGAACTGGGAGTTTGCTCTCTCCGTGTATTCATTCTTTAGTAGAGGAGTCAGCGCTGCAGAATAACAATGGGTCCCCCCCCTTTTGGCCATGGGTATCCTCAGTGTCACTGGGGGCGGGGGGGGCAGGTTCTCTGTCTGTGTGTCCTGTGAAATGACTTTCACAGAAAAACACATTCTCTTACTTTCCCAAGGGGACAAAAAAAATTCAGTTTTTTAAACTACTCAATTTTCTCTACCAATGATGGTTTCCCCCCCCTAAACATCTTCACCGGTGTCGCTCTAAATGCTGACAGCCGCTCTGAGGAGAAACATTTCCCTGGATTTGAATGCGAGTATTTGCCTTTTGGTGTCTTACTCTTCTGCTACATGTGATAGAAGAATTACCTCCTCCTCCAAACAATTGTTAATATTTAGCGAGAGATATTGACACCGCGAGCCCAGAGAGGGTGGAGAGGGTGGAGAGGGTGGAGAGGGCAACACAGCAGCTAATTCATTTTCAGTCTGGCATCTCTGGAAAAAGTGGCTCCCTACAGTACTGGCACCTGTTCACTGAAAAATGACTTTGAGGAAAATGAAATGTCCAGTGTATGCTCTAAATAATGAATGTGCATACGGGTTTTTCACAAAGATGGAATTCTTATCGAAAGAAAAGACGGCTTTTTAATAGAAGTTTCACCTCTGTGCTCTTTTCCTAAGGCTCCACACTTGCACAAGAACAACATACAATAATAATGTTTCTGACACAATGTTGTAATTTTAATGCCGCTTTATTTTAAATGGTTTTGTTTTTGTTTCAAGCCTGAGTGTGTGTACTTGTCTTTTTATAGTTGGAAGAGAGAATTTCGGTTCTAAAGTCTCTTTGTGAGGTGATTTTCAAATGGATGATTGTGGAATAAGACTTGGTTTCAAGGTTATGAATCTGTCTACATGTTTTGGAGAGGGGAGCCAAAAACCAGAGCATATCACTTGGAGTTCCCTTTGCTTAGTGGGGTCCTGCCCCATAAATGAGAAGGATTTGAATGGATAGGTTAGAATTGGATTCTCAATAATTGGATCTGTACATCTTTACGCCTTAGCGATTAGCTTTCAGTGTTGGGCAGAGCTTTCTCCGGTAGGGAATGTGTTCGCCAAGCCTTGGAAAAGGTAGATTCAATTTGGTGAGGGCAAGGTTTAGGGTTAGGCAATACAAAATCAAATTGGTTGAGGTTAGGATTGAAAGCCCCTGAACGGATTTAGAGAGTTGAGTTGCAGCTAAATTCAAGTAATTAAAGAAGTTAACAGAACCTTATCTGGCTGTAAATAAAGGGTTTTATATTAAAGGTTCAGGTTAGAATTTGTTAGAACATTTTGGTTGTGGGGGGTTAGTTTTAGGGTAATGGTTGGGTTATTGCATTTAGTTGTGATGTTTCAGGTTAGGTTAAGGGGTATTATGACTATGAGTGTCCTCAAAACTATGGAAAGACAAGAATGTGTTTGAGAGTGTGTGTTTGTGTGCATGAGGACAGCCGCTCTGCAGACTCTCATGTCCGTGCAACATTTATTCTACTTGTCTACAAGTTCTTTTACAGTTTGTTGCCAACTTTTAAACCCACATGTATTCCCATCTCCTATCTTTATGTGCACGGTGGAGTGTTTTTTTTTTTTTGACAAGAGAAGGAGAGGAGCGTGCGCCGAGCGGAGGACAGGAAAACAAGAGATGAATAACAGCCATGTGGCATGACACCGATAACACAGAGACGTTAATCCCCTTCAGTCAGGTGAGTGCGAGGGCCTAGACGTACAAATACAACAAAACACATTTCGCAGCGTTTGGGTGGTTGTGTTTGGAGATTTGAGCTTTCCTGGATATTCTGCTCCCTGCCTGCAAAACAAAGATGGAGAACAACAACAGATATATTGTTTTTTTTTTGGGCAACGGTCGTCATCTGTGCGGCGTATAGCACGAGCACGCGGTGTCATACATATTCCGATTAGCGGATCAGGCCAAAAAGAAGTGAAATTGAATAATGAATGCCTTTGAAGCTCTTCCTTTCTTTTACACAGACACATACACTATTCTGTTTAGGAATCTCTTTCCCTGCATCAAGGTCTGTTGAGCCCACAGCAGAAAGCGTATCAGCACCAATGTATTCATTAGTGTCGGCATCTCTGATACATATATGAATGCATGAAGACGTCGCCCCTGTCAGGGAGGCCTGAACAGTCCTGTTGGCCTTAATGAAGGAAGATCATGTAGAGAGAAGGGAGGACCGTGCGAAGACGGAACAAAAAAAGTGTGGTAGATAGTGAGGGGGCACGAAAAGAAAGCGGAGCATAAATATTTAGGGCAGTTCTTTTCTCACTAGTGAGAATTTCGCAGGCATGGGTAGTTTGCTCTCTGTGCGTTAGGTGCTCCCTCGCTCCGACGCTCAAGGAAGATCAAGAAGACGCCGACGAACTGGAAGAGAAAAAGTTTCGCTTCATCAATCAGACGCTCCCTGCCTGCCTGCATGTATGTTGTTTTCTATTTACACACACATATCAAGGGGCGGGAGGGGTTTGTGTGACGCCCGTGTTTGAGTGCTTCCAGTGTTGTCTTATTGATTTGCGTCTCCAGGGAAGAAAACTAATTTAGCTGCCGGCGCCAAACCAGCATGTGTGTCCGTGGCGTGGTGCTGTGATTAAGCGTGTGAGCGTCGGCTCCACACATTCGTGTGTTTTGTGATCACACATGGGCCAGTTCGTGTGCACCTGAACGCAACAGTTGTTTCTGACAGGGACGGACAGTTTATTGGTGAATGTGGACAACAGACTCGGCTCGGGGAGGCCTGCAGCTGACAGCCACCGCCTGAGGTTTTCACAGTCACAGTTCCCGGAGAAAAGAAAAGAATAAATGGAGGAATAAACAGAAGGCAACTGTGCCTGAAGCCAAAACATGTACAAGGAAATACAAGAGCGAGTTTAAAACGGGGATTAATGGAACATGTTTACACCATTTGTCTTGATGGGCCGGGTCTACCCAGGGTAATCATGTTAGGCTGTGTGTGTGTGTGTGTGTGTGTGTGTGTGTGTGTGTGTGTGTGTGTGTGTGTGTGTGTGTGTGTGTGTGTGTGTGTGTGTGTGTGTGTGTGTGAATGAGTGAGCGATTGGCATTTTCCTTACCTATCACAGTGAGGTGTGCCCTTGCCTCCGCAGGTTTGGCAGTGCTGTTACTAAGCAACGCTTCACAAACATATAGCCCGGTGTCAGAAGACGTGGGGGCAGGAAAAACGAGCCGACGCCCACTGGTCAGCCGACGCCCGTCCCGTTTCCATGACACCGCGAGGTTGTCCACCGGCCTGAGAGGAGGAGGAGATGAGGAGAAGGAGGAGAGGAGAAGAGAAGAGAAGAGAAAAGAGATGAGAAGAGACGTGAAGAGATGAGAAGAGATGAAAAGAGAGAAGTGTGGGAAAATCGCAGAAAAAGCAAAAGAGTGACAGAAGGCAATTACAACATATTAAATCCATCAGTTTACGTGTCAATGAGGCAGGAAATGAATGATGACAGCGTGCACATCAGAGCAGTCAGCTCCACTCAGCATGAAGGAGCTTCAGTCAGTTACTGGGGATGTTAAGGAAAGGGACAGACCGAGTTTTCATGAAAAAGGAAATTCTGTTTTTGGATAAAACAACAGCGAAACAATTCTTTTGAGACTCTGTGTTTGTGTGTGTGTGTTTGAGGAAAAAATAGCATTAATAAGGCAAAACATCCTTTCAATTGAAGCTCAATGTTTTTGGTGCATTTTCATGAAATAATCCAATCCTTACAGGGAATCTGCATTGAAATGTTCAACTGACTTACAAGGAAAACAGATGATTATGTCATAATCAGCAGCTGGAACTCTCTTCCAGATGTGTTCTCTTCATGCCAACATAAGCTTTACTTCAATTATGGGATTTGTCTGCACAGTCTCTCTGACTGTGGCTGTGGATCAGGAGTAGAGTGGGTCGTCCACTAACCAGAGGGTCTGTGGTTCAATCCCCGGCTCCTACATTCCCCATGTCGATATATGTGCATGTAACTGCACGGTATGAATGTGTGACAGTGTTGATGGCATAATTGTAATGTTGAGAGCTTTGAGTGGTCATCAAGTCCAGAAGAGCACTTTACTAAATACAGACCATTTCCAGTTTTAAAAGAAAGCCAACGTTACAGCTCAACAACAACAAGAAAGATTGACGAGTCCACTACATATAGTATTTATATGATTATTATAACAATTAAGTTTATGGTGGAGACGTTTTTGTAAAACTAAAGCTCCAGAAACTAAACTGATGATAACAATAGAGAAAACATTGGAGTTGTCTAATATTTTATCAATATTGCTTTCTGTCTATTTCTGACTACATATTTTATAATTATGATTATCATGATTATTAGTATTGTTGTTATTATTATTATCACAATTGAATTAAGCTCAGTTCAACTAATATAAAGCTCAATACTATAAAGTCAGACTTTCATTAGGACACAGTTCAGAGTTCTCCAGCTGCTTCCTCTCTCAGATGAAACACCTGGAGGTAAAAACAAAGTCGAATGGAAAAACTTTTTAAATTCCCTGCGAGGCAGATATGTCAGGATTTTAACTTGCTTACTCAGCGGATCCTGTCCACAACAAAAGACTCTGAAAGTGAAAAGCAGATTTGGAGCTCTTGATATCAGGCCTACTGGCGCTGCCTGTTTTCACTCAGACTTCTAATTATTTTTAGTTCTTTTACCAGGACGGCACTGGTGTGTAAGACTGGATGACTTGATGGTTAATGGATCTGGAGAGGAGATTTGATTTCTTACTCCACATTCTTCCAAAACTCCAATGGTAAAGTTTGTCTCTTGCATTTGTTCTCTGGCTACAGAATTATCTCTGTGGACTATTCTTCAGCGGCTGCCTCTCTGATATCAGAAATGGTCCCTGAGGACAGGATTGTCCCCGGTAGAAGAAATACAGGAGACGCTGTGCTGATTTGTCTGCAGCTGTCAAACCAGTACAGCAGCTTTACAAAGACCAAATTATTCGGTGTTGAATGGAAAAAAAAAGAGTCTTGTTTGACAACACTTCTCATTTTTCTCTCTTTACCTTAAGTGCCGCCCACTGGTCAAGTGCTCATAGAGAAACAAAGGGACTTCTGCTCCGAGTGAACTAGCGGCCTGATGAACTCGGACTTAATAACTCACAGTAACAGAAGAGCAGAGTTTCTGCAGGTTTAAACGAGTCAAGTAGGAAACATATGAAGGAATATCAGAGTCTACAAATTCTATATTACTTCACCCCATCACCATAATTGAAGATAAGGTGTATTTGCTGAGTAGAGAATAACCCTTAATATACTACGTTATCTCACAAACTGCAGGGACAGTTGGTATTCATGGTCTTTCACTGTACTGCAGGACCGGAGTGGTTTTAGTTTATCAGTTATTTATTCGTCTTATTGGTTTAACAACAAATGGTAAAAGTTGTATTTGTATATAGAGCTTTATACCACTCGAAGCTAAACAGTACAGTGTTTTGCCATTCATCCATTCAGTGGCACAGCCATCAGGGGCATTTTGGGGTTCAGTTCTTGCCCAAGGAACTGGGCGGTATGGGGAAGGAGTGGGATTGAACTGCCAACCTTCTGGTCAGAAGATGACCCTTTACCTCCTGAGCCACAGCAACACAAACAACAGCGTGCTATTCTGTATTGTCGAGAAAGGACTACAACACACAGAATTAATAAAAACTATACATGCCACTGGCTGCGTTTATCTGTTCAAAGCAAGTGTTATTTTTTTAATCAATCAATGTGAGCACGTTAACACAGATGGAATTTTCTGTGTATGAACTAGGAAGCAAAGATTCTTCCATCAGAATCAATGAATTCACAATGAAACATAACAAACATAAGCAAGTGCTACAATTCCATATAACCATGCTGCATTCACGTCAACCCTATGACTAACATATACAAATAAGAGTCTGTTCACAATGTGTTAAAGACAAGTAACAGAGGGATTAGAACTGAGTCACTAACAACTCTTCTCTTATTGGAAACCTTTCCAGAATATACACTTTGACCTTTGTCCTCATGAGCCAAAGAGTCCTAACGAGGCGAGACGAACTTTCTAAGGTCCAAGTTAAAGTCAAGGGTAATGTGTGTGTTAGTTATGGATAAAGTTTGGGCAGGAAAAGAGTTAGAATGTGCACAATGAATTGAGTGTGTGTGTGTGTGTGTGTGTGTGTGTGTGTGTGTGTGTGTGTGTGTGTGTGTGTGTGTGTAAACAGTATTTGGCATGAGCCTGTGTAAATTTGTGGGTTTAGCTTCTCTGCTGACTTCTGTTTAAGTTAACTTGGTGGTGTGTGTGTGTGTGTGTGTGTGTGCGCATGTGTATTTGTGCCAGTGTGTCTATACACTAATTCTGGTGGAAGAGAAATGCTGAGCAATGAGTTTATGTGGTGTCCTCTAATTGTCCTGGAAGAAAACAGGGCTGTCGAGCGAGAAAAGAATTATTCAATGCTTGTGTGTTTATGTGAGTGAGCTGTGTGTGTGTGTGTGTGTGTGTGTGTGTGTGTGTGTGTCTCTGTGTGTGTCTGTGTGTCTGTGTGTGTGTGTGTGCGTTTGCATAAAAGAAATTTACCTGGCATTAGCAATGCACTCGAGTGTAGCCTCACTCCCGGCCACCACTGTTGTGTCTTTAGGTCCAATCACAATCGCTGGAGCCAAAAGCTCTGACTCAGGATCTGTGACAGAGAGAGAAAATATGAGAGGTAGTTTAGCTCATAAATCACACTCGTGCACACACAGCAGCACACTCTGGAACTCAGTCCATAATAGTCGCACACACACACACACACACACACACACACGCTGCTGTACTTTTTTCGTGCGCGCACAATCTTACCCTCGACTATTTATCATGATACTTTTTCGAGCAAACACCATCACAGTGTCCACAGTCAACACATTTAGCTTGATTTGAACCCTGAGCTGTTTGTCTGACTAATTTTAGAACCGAGCCAAATGTTAAACAAGCGGTTCTGCGGGACAATGGGATGGATTCCTGCCATGTGAGAAATGTTATTCGGGAGTCTCTCAGGATTCAGTCTCCGAAGATCTGATACAAACTGCACTGAGCTTGTTTTAATATCATTGAAGCAGCATTTTACACGTCGTGGCTAAAAGCGTTGCCTCGACTGAGACTGTGCTGTGACGCAGATAAACTGAACCTTGCTGCAAAACAGATGGAGCAAATCGTCTGCACCCTCCAGCCGTCGGTGGGTCAATACTCCCTGTTTTTGTGTCTTTCAGTTCAAAGCAGAATTGTACCAAGTAACAAGTTTTTTTTCCTTTTGTCAGCGTTTTTTTTTTGGAGGATGCGGCCGGTTAGTGTTCTGGAATCATCAGGAGAAAAACTACACAGATCAGATTCCTGTTCAACCAGGTGATCGACCGGTACAGTGAGACGACTGAAGCCTTTGAGGCATCCAGACTGATATGAATGAGAACGTACAAGATTAATACAACTGTAGAGTGTGAGTCTGGATTGACACAAACAAATTCACTCAATAGAAATATCAGGATTTCAGTAAAGATCCATTTAAGACTGTTTAAGACCATATAAATATTTACTATTATATCAAATCTTCAAAGTACAATAAAATCATACCTCCAAATGATAAAAAATAATTGAATGACTGCGATCTAAAGATCATTTACTCATTTTAAGTTGTTTTTAAAATCAACATATGGCAGTTGCATGACAAAGACCTTTCCAGCACAGATGGGAAGCTGACTGTGTTTGCAAAGGTCTGATTGAGCTGAATAACTTCCTGACGCACACATACTCCCACTTTTATTTTATGCATATGTGTTGTATCTGCTGACAGGCAAGAGAAAATATGTTAGACTTTTGTTTAGGAAATTCAAGACAATTCTAAAACTTGCAGTGGTTTTTATCAAGGACACAGAGTTGAATGCTTTTAGGACTTTGCAAGAAATGAAGAAATGTACACACAGTGTAATAATGGTGTTTTGTATGTGAGGAGTTTGGTATAAGTGGAGCAGAATTACAGACTATTACAGAATGATGGTTCATGTAATTCTTCCTTATAAACATAATCATTCTTTGTCTGAAACACACGACGGAACAGGGTGTATAATAAGGTATTAGAGACCGTGTGTGTGTGACAAAAGATTTACGAGCTAAAAGGTGTATTAGAGAGATTTGTAGCGTGTGTGTGCAAGATTATGATTGTGTGTTTGCAAAGGATTCATGAAATGATATGACCCTTTCACAAGTAAAAGCAAACACTTGTAATGTGTGACAAAAATAAGTATAAGTGTAAAAACAGAAGCACGTTCCAATTAAATAGTTGATACATGTTTTTTTATACTTCTTGAAGCCGCCACTTGACAGTTATGTTTCGTGCATGTGTACGAACATCATTGAGTTTCTCATGCATACGAGATGAATATGTAGATTTCCAATGAGGGAGGAGGAGAGAGTACACATTAACAGGATAGCTCTGATAGGAGGTGGAGGAAGCGGGATGTGAAGAGAAGAAATGGGATGGGGGGGGGTGGGTGAGGAGCAGCTTTGATCTCTCCTTTGAAGGGAAGGAGGAAAAGGTGGTAATTGACTGTGCTCTTTATTCCTCTTTCTCTCCATCAACTCTTTTTGTATCAGCGAGAAAGAACAGAAAAGTCACATCGCACTGTCACACGGAGTAAGACATGCGGGAACTGTGAGACAGGTAAATGACAGCACACACACACACACACACACACACACATACATATACCTTTAGTTCTGTCTCTGTGAGGACACTCATTGACATAACACACAACCCAAACCTCAACCATCACAACTCAAACTGGTCCTTACAAAAAGAGAAGTGCAAGTACACACTCTCCCACTCAACTGTCTCGACAGAAGTGAAGTCATTTATGGAAAACGAAAAAAGGAACAGGAAGTAATAGTCTCAGGTTCTCCCTCTCTCTAAATTAAACACACACACACACACACACACACACACACACACACACACACACACACACACACACACACACACACACACACACACACACACACACACACACACACACACACACTTGCAGAGGAGTTGTCATTGGGACTCTGCATTGGCTTCCATTCATGGTGGACAGCCTAAGCCTAACCTCACCAGTGTTTATGCTGTAAAAGGTGCAAAAGAGGTAACAAAACAAGTGCACACACACACACACACACACACACACAAGGTAAGAACTAATGATGGGTGGCAGTGGAGGGTACTGGACAGACTGGGAGACATGCAGAGAAAGAAGTGGAGTATAGAGTGTACATTTGTCGTCCACTGTTGGGAGCAAAGGTCAGACGGGAACTAGTGGCCGTCAGCGCAGCCTTAACGGCAGCAGCGGACGTGGATAATGAGCCCAACCTGTTAACTTGGGCCGTGTGTCCGAGGGGAGCAGACGGACAAATCAGCAGAGCGGCGAACACCGGTGTGACAAAGGAGAACATGGAGGAAAGAGAAAAGGGCTCAGAAGAGGGAAACAGGGTTTATATGCAGATAAGGAATGCGAAGGGGGGACCGTGCAGATGGTCTTCTTCTTCTTCCTGGAGTGACAGACACGATAGTGGAAGTGGAGGGGAAAGCAAAACGCCATATGGTTGTGTGATCCGCACTATTCTTTCTCTCTGTCAGTGCGTGTTACACCCTTTTTCCTCAGTGGGGAATCTCCAGCATTTCATTTTCATCTATATCTCACATCCCCTTCTGCCCGTCTTCCCTCTCGTATTCCCTATCATCCACTTAGCTCCTCCTTTTTGTTGTCAGGGATTAATTAATTAATCTTCCTCAATTTACACAAGGAGAAACATTCAAACCGCCAGACAGTGTTAATGTGTGTGTGTGTGTGTGTGCTGTGACAGCTAAAAGGCTCCCTGTAAAGACTGTCCAGAAGTTTAATCTAACTCTAGTGGATTCCTCATTTAGCAAATGAGAAACACCATGTGGCAGAGAGTAGGAGTGGAGGAGGGGAAGGAGGGCAGAATAAAAATTGCAGGGTTGTAGCACAAACGAAGTGATAGCACAACAACAAGTCGGGGCTGAGGAGCTTCATTAAGGAGCGAGGGCTGATTAAACGAGGAGCTTAAAATAAAAAAAAGGCTGTTTAAAAATAAATCAAAAGGGATGATGGGAGAGAAAAAAGTACGTGTGTGTGTGTGTGTGTGTGTGTGTGTGTGTGTGTGCACGTGGCTCATAGACTGTACATGAAGATACCACGTCTCCGTTGTGCTTTTTATTTAATTTGGAGCCAGAGTTTGCAGACGTAGAAAGGATCGTGGCGTAGAACTGCAGTATCGAGGTCACACTGATACACGCGCTCCGCTAGTCGTTACTCTCAGCTGTCAATCACGACGCTTCACCTCATAAAATAAGTCAAACTAAATGCACATGAGTTTGATACATGTTTGATACATGTTTTTTCTGACTCTTGTCGGTCTTGGAATTTGGTCCATGTCCCATCTGTTAACATGGAGCAGGCAGGGTTTATCACCAATACCGCAGCCAGCCACCAGGGGGTGATCAGGAGGATCTGGGTACACTTTTGTGTGTTTAATGTTGTATCTTTATGTACAGTTCATGACATGGCTTGGATAGTGTCTGACTGATACTTATGCAGAATATCGATATATAACCTATATAAACATAGAATTTAAATCTGCCGTACCATATATGTAGGGTAGTAACAAAATTTAGCCACTAGATAAAACATCTAACCTGTATGTTGGATAGAAAATTTGGTACTAAGGATATTTTCTCTTGGTTTCTCTCCGTTAATAAAATGCCCCCAAGACCTTTCTCCATTAAAAGGACTTTTCACAGTGCAGTATATTGGAAAACATTAATGCCAGTACAATATATCTACTGGGCCTTAGAGGTGGATACACTCCTGCACCACAGAGGCAGTGACACACACGGCAACATTCAAACGCTCTCGTCAGTGCAATCACTGCTGATTGACAGTCAAGTGCTGCTGAGGTGACACAGCTGTAGAAGAGTGTGAGCGTGTCTGTCAGGCGGAAGCAGAAAAATCCCAAATTAAATCAAGGACGGGAACGATGAAGGAAGAAGAAGAGGAACAAAAAAAGCAGGGCTGGTAAAAAGGATTGTTGCAGCTTTAGGGCAGGAAGGAGATAGAGATGGATAGACAGAGAGAGACGGAGGGAGAGAGATGAAAGGCTATTCCATCCACAGATTAGAATGTAATCCCTCTTTTGAATGGATTCTCAGATTACAGCTTGTTCTGCTATTAAATGTGCCAGTCACTCCACACTACCTCTGGTGTCAGCGCGCGTGTCTATGTGTGTATGATCTTTCTATGACTGTAAATCTGTGTGTTTTAAGCTTTTGAGTCAAATCTCCGCAGAGACCTCGAGAGCAGAGGGATTGGCCGGGGGGGCGAAGACACACACACACCCACACACACACACACACACACACACACACACACACACACACACACACACACACACACACACACACACACACACACACACACACACACACACACCTCCTTCCATGCATATACACAGACACACACAGCCATTCTCACACGGGCAGACTGGTGTTAGCTGACTGTGTATTAATAGAGTTGTCAGATATGTGTCCGCAGAGTCCACAGCCAACTAACACATATCACACTGAGGCCGCACACACAACAAGAGAGTGAAACGGCTGAAGAAAGACAGAGGAGAGAGAAAAGAGAGAGAGAATGACAGAAAGGAAGGGCACCTGAAACGAGAGGTTCAAGAAAATGGGAAGTTTCTTTTTTTTCTTCAATAATTTAAAGAGTTTTTTTGGAGGGTATACAAAAATAAATTGAAAGGAGAAGGTGATAATTTGCTGATCTCTCTGGAGAGCACGCCATGTGTGTGTGTGTGTGTGTGTGTGTGTGTGTGTGTGTGTGGTGTGTGTGTGTGTGTGTGTGCCAGTGGGGCGAGTGTTTGTGTGTGTCACTGAGCTCATTAATGCTTCATGCTGACAGCTAAGTGTCATCGTCTGACTACACTTGCCTTAGAATGCCAATATAAAACCACAAGTCAAGACATGGCACATGCACACACACAGTCACACACAGTCACACACTCACACTCTCACACACACAGACACACACACACACACACACACACACTTAGAGCAGAAGATCCAAGCCCCAAGGGGAGACAGACACAGACAATGGGGAAGCAGCGAGAGGACCGAGAGAGATGCCCCATTTTAAATATTCATCTTTTCCTTCAGCTGCCAAAGCCTCTATCTATCTCTGTCATCATGCCACACAAGTGATGGGAGGAGGAGATGGAGAGAAGGAGGAAGGAAAGAGAGAGAGAGGGAAGGAGGAGAAGAAGCGGGAAACATGTGGCGGTAATGGAGAGGCAGAGGAGGACGTAAGCTCTCAGGAGTGCTCGATGATTATTTGATTCATTTGGAGTTTTATATTAGTTGCGATGTTTTGGCTCGATGATGAAACACACAATGACATAATGAGGTAACGTTTCGTCATCTCTATAGTAAAATAAAGGTATGTGCAACTGCTTCAAATCTGCAAAGACACACACACACTTATTTCGATACAGACATAGCTTATAAAACATATATAGCATTTATAACAAACTTTTAAACTACTTCCGAACAGGGATATAAATTGACTCCAGCGCTCGCTTCTCATTCGTGGTAGTTGCTGCACTGATGATGCTACAGTAGCTAGCTACAGGCAACTGACACTCAACTAAAGCTTCCCTTCTAGAGCT
The DNA here is from genome assembly GCF_022539355.2 of Hippoglossus stenolepis. Taxonomy (NCBI): domain Eukaryota; kingdom Metazoa; phylum Chordata; class Actinopteri; order Pleuronectiformes; family Pleuronectidae; genus Hippoglossus; species Hippoglossus stenolepis. The sequence goes on from NC_061484.1 coordinate 24,955,186, forward strand.
TGTACTTCTGAATTTATGCTCTGCACCTGCCAAGACACATTTTACAACAGACAGAACCACTGCACCTATGCTGTAAATCAGTAAATTCTAAAGTGGGTGACGTGGCAGCCGGGGGGGAAAGGCAAAGCCAAAGTTTTTAATATCTTACCATATTAAAAGACATTTACACAAAACTTAAAATCTACAGTATCTCTAAAGGCCTTTGCACACTTTTTTCCATGCAATTAATTTGAAGGTTGTTAATATTTTTCAAACCGACTTTCACATCATCGTGTTATTGCAGCTTTTTTATTTTTCGACCCAGTTCGAGGTTCCCAAGGTTTCGCTTCTGAAATGTGTGAGAAATCATCCGTGTTGTTGACAACGTCACGTTTTGAGGCTGTAGTCATAGTAGAACAACTTTCTCCTCCATTCAGTCTGACATGAAGTTTATTTGTCGATTTATTTACTATAATTGTCTATAGCCATAGTTATTTATGTCTTTAAAAGTCATGGATATAATGCGGCCGACTTGAAGCTACGATCAAGCAACTGGCGACACGACTCCTGTCGAAGAACATGAATGAACCACAGCTGGGACTGTTACAAACAAACAGGACCTTCCTCAGTCAAATTAAACACTATCATTTTGTGCCAGCTGTTGCCGCAGTTTTTCAAACTGTTCAACAGACGAGAACAAATAGGTCCTGAAGCCACTGAGATGCAGTTTGACCTCCTGAACCGAGCAGTGGAACTCTCCACGTCCGTCTGTCTGCGTCAATGCTTGCTGTATCCTGGTATGTCGATTTTATAATTAAGGAAAAGGACCAGATCACCGTCGCTTTATGTTGATCTCGTCTTAATTTTTCAAAGTAGCTGTTTTATCTTGATCCTAAGAATCATTCATGAATGTTAATAGTCAGTCGTGTCAAAGTTCTCCTCCGGATTATTCAGCATATTGTGTTGTTTACTTGTGTCACTGTTCGAAAGTGGAAGAAATTAGTTCGAGCTACTTCACTTATGGCTTTTTTTTAAAGATGAGAGTGTCTCATCTACTCTTAAGAGACATCTTAAAGCAGAACTCCACTCTTAAGCCAGCAAAGATATATAAATACACTAAGTTCTCTCTGTTTTAAAAAGTTTGACAAGCACTGCTGCAAACCATCCGGTTATTTTACTGTATATTCATAGGTACAGGCTGAAAGCGGACTGACCTTGAAGGTTAGAGGCGGCTGGCTGAAGGTTTTTCTTACTAGCAATGAGGCAGAAACACTGAAACCCGGAATAGTGGAACATCTTTTACAGCATGCACCCACGACCACTGCCAATGTGACCTTCAGCAAAGCACTTAGCTGAGCGGCCCTGAGCTCTGACCTTCCCCGCGGAGGTAGAGGGTCACAGGAATATTTGTCTCTGTTAAGAGAGAAGGAGCACGAGAGAAAGAGCAGGGAAAGATAATGTAAATGTAAATGGGTTCTTTACCTGTTGACCCACGGTTCTTCTTGCCGACTGTCCATCAGCCGGAGAGAGCGAGATGAAGAGAAATGGTATGAAAGGGGGGAGATAGAAAGTGGGGAGGAAAGGGGAAAACAGGAGAGATATCATTTAGATTTCAAGTGTTTCCTCCGGTGGCAGCAAAAACACACATTTAGCAAAGTACACATGGAAAAATAATCAAAAGAGAAACACAAGCTTTTACAAGACAGCGGCTCTGAGCTGTCTCTGAACTGAGGAGGCAAACAGGAAGAGGAGCATCTTCCCTGAGAAGGAGGAAGAAGAAAAAAAACACAAACAAAGACAAAAATCAAGAGACAGAGAAATGGATGAGAGGCAGGAAGAGGGAACGCCATGTTATCACGGAGTCCAGAGGAAGACAAGCTGTTAGCGGCTCATCCATCAACTGCCAGCGACAAAATGTTGTCTCTCATTCACTCTTTTCTTCTGGCCTCTATCATCTCTCCTCTGCCTTTCTCCCTGTGTTTGTCATAAGTCTGGTGCGAGCAGGACTGGAGGCTGTGAGAAAATGATGGCATTGACATTCTACTGGCAGAAAATCTACATTCACAATTCATCTATCAATACACTACCCCCCTCGCACTGCTGTACAGCCACTGAGCCACTCACTCAACACTTGAATACTGTGTGTGTGTGTGTGTTTGTGTGTATGTGTTTGGATCTGAGAGTGTGTGTGTGTGTGTGCGTCAGGGACTTAATTTAGATTCTGACGTAGCGCATCAGTGCAAAGTTCGCTCAGTATGTGCAACACGCATGCACACACTCACACACTCACACACACACAAACACACACACACTCACACACTCACAGACACACACACACAAACACACACACACACACACACACACACACTGTATGGGACACGTGATGAAGCGTGAGCGAGCCAGCTGACGAGAAACAGGGAAAAAAAAGCTGCTTCAGTATAAAACTGAGAAAAGCTAAAGAGGAGGGAGAGAAAACTTTGGCAGAATAATGAGTTTCGATGTTGTTTTTTATTCTTGTGGATGAATCTGTTCATCAACCTCAGATCACATGGATTTCTCAGGTTGAATAGACACTAGCATGGAAAGACACAATGCCCAGATTGATCGTAAACACAGCTAAAGAGACCAATTTAACTAGAACAGTTTGTGCTGTTCCGTTGCCGTACTGGGAAGTCTATTATTTTGGAGAATTTGGAAGAGGGTCACGCACACAAATCCAAACAGACGCACACAAAACACCGAAACTCGCAGGCTTTGGTCTGGGGGGCATACGACTGTGGGTGTGTATTCAAATGAAGTGTCATACTGAGTCATCTTCAGTTACGAATGGGAACAGAGAAACAATGGGGACATCGGGGGAACAACAGAGAAACCGTGTGTGTGAGTGTGTGTGTGTGTGTGTGTGTGTGTGTGTGAGTGTGTGTGTGAGTGTGTGCCTTCACAACACAAATCATCTGATGTTCGTCAGGTTAAATCCACTAAACACATTTTCCAGTAACTTTCCCTCCCGTCATTGTTGTCGCCGAACCTTTGAAAAGCCCGGGATCATCGCTGTGTTTACTGACGCGCGTTTTCACAGCAGATAAAATAGAACTGCAGCCGTACAGGTGAACACAAGCTTCCTGTTTCATCTCTACACACAAAACACTCCACCGCTCAATATATAGATGAAATGAGATGGATTTTTTAAAATACAATTCCAGCCGATGTGAAAATATTAGTGTGTGTGTGTCTAAGTGTGTCTCAGCCTTGAGTATGATTTGTATTCATGAATTCACTACTGTGTATTCAGTGCCTGAAGGACCTACAAACAACCAGGTCACAGTGTCCTCTGTGTGTGCTCACTACGATGTGTGTGTGTGTGTGTGTGTGTGTGTGTGTGTGTGTGTGTGTGTGTGTGTGTGTCTTTGCGTAGGTCTACCACAGGGAATTAGTACAGTATTTGTGTTGTGGATGTTTCTCCGTAAAACAATCCCACATGCCGTACCTGATCTTTCTGTGTGTGTGTGTGTGTGAAGGTGGTTGTTGCTATGTGTGTCATGTCTCACTCCTCCAGCTGAACTGTGCAGGTGCTGACCTCCCAGTCCCCAGCCGCCGGTCACCTGTTTGCTGCAGCGCCTCCGCACCCTCTGTGACTCAACACCTCCTCCCACCTTTCACACACACACACAGACACACACACACCTGCCGGGCCTCCCTTCCTCTCTGCCCTCCATCTACATACAACCAGACCCCCCGGCCGCCCCAGCTCCACCTTACCCTCACTGATAATCTATTCTCCTGTTCAGCTTCGCCTCGTTCTCCCCCGTCCGCCCACCTCGGCATCCACTGTCACATTTCCCCCGAGCGAAAGGAGACTTTTTTTTAGCAACACGTTTGAGTCGTTTCTTTCTCTCTCTCTCGGCTGTTTTAAAACCAGAGTTCAACCTCAGAACCCTTACCACTCCAATTTACCCTGTCAATCTCACTCCCTCTTCCCTCTGTTCCTCCCCCTCTCTCTCTCACACACACACACACACACACACACACACACACACACACACACACACACACACATGCATGCACACCTATTTGAAATTCATATCAATGGCTATACAAATGTAACACTCCAATTTCCAACCCTGACACATTCACAGAGAAACACAAGGACTCTGGACCCCGTCGACACACACACTCACTCTCACACACAAAGTTGTGTCCAGTAAAATAATAAGCTGACTGGAGAGTTGACCCCAGACCGCAGAGCAATCCCTGACAGACCCCCACCATCAAATTTCGTAGTCAACGTGCTTCCTCTCCTCGCACCCGGCAGTCTGGCTCACTTTGTAAATCTGACCAGAAGTGAGGAGAGCTTTCATTTAGACACAGTGTATAAACAGCAGCGAGCAGGTTTACATATTAAAATGTAGATTTCATACAAGCCAACACTCTTCCTCCAGGTATTTGAGCCATATCTCGTCTTTGGCTCAGATTCCCCTTCCCTCCATAAACGTGCGCTGTGGGAAGATTACATCCTCCTGCTGTCTGCCTGTCCGAACCAAACACTAGCACCGGTTGACCTTTCCAATTTACCATGTCAATCATGTCCACACACACACACACACACATGCACGGACAGATAGAATGCAGAGCCCACTCTCCCATATACGTAGAAGTAAAAGTTGGTGTCAATCATCCTTGTTTGAATCTCAAATGTCACCAGGTTTTGACATTCTCTTTGCTCACCGCCTAAAAGAAAAAGGTTAGCATACACCTGACTTTCTCCTCCTATTTTTCATTTCTCTCTCTCGGCAACGTCTCGTTCTGCTGGAATCTAATTCGAGCTCTCTCTTCTCCTGTTGCATCCAATCTCTTTAGACTTGTTGGTATTTTCTCTGTGTCCAAAACAGATGTAGCACTCAAATCTGCACTTGAGATAAAAAGCCACCAATCCCTTGTTAAGCATTACCTCATGAGTCGAAAACAAAGAGCGAGCAAATGAGCTGAGGAGTATAAATGTGCCAGTGAAAGGGATTAAAATAAACAAAAAGCCCCCAAAAAGGAAAGAGCAGAAGTACAAGGGAGTTGTAAGAGACACATAAAACACGAGAGTGCCATGTAACGAAAATGGGAAAAAGAGATGTTCAATTCCCACTGTGAGCCTAATGACGGCATGGGAGAGATCTCACATCATTTACAATTCAAAGGAGTGTTGCTTCCTCAAGTTTTTTGGCTCTGACACAAGTCGCCGCATTCGTACTCGTACATTCCCATTCAAGTGTTTGAAGTCCTGTATCGGTAATGATGCCCCAACTGGAAAAACGCACGTCATGTGACCACTCCCCCATGAAAACACGGAGCATATTGTCTACTCTTACTTACGAGGAACAACAATGGTGAAAAGTAGGGCGAGGGATTTCTTTTCTTGGACCAACAACAAGGTGGAGATATGAGTGTTTTTACGACATATCGTCTTCCCACTGGTAATCGAGTTGTAACTGATAAGAACCAATCAGGAAGCAAAAGCGGCGTCAACATGTCCTTTTTTGCTTGAACATACTACAACGCTAACCTCAAAGCAGCTTTTCCAACCTTCTCTGTTTTAAGGACTCCGGAGTAGTGAGGACGGTACGAGGGAACGTAGCAGCAGCGATGTATTTTAGAATTAAAACATGGTCGTGTGGATGTAGCCTCAGAGAGCCGGACTGTGGACTCGGACAAAACTTGGAGGTGCTATTCGGACGTGGGTCAGGTTCCTACTGCATGTGACTATAATCATGGCAAACATCGGGCTCGGGTCGAGTTCATACACAAAAAACTGAATTATCGGTTAAGCTTGGTTAGTTTTCTATCTAGTTAGGACAGATAATTGCTGCCTGAGACTCTACAAAGAGAAGTGGAGGTCTCTGATCCTGCAGGGGAAACAGCATGGAGGACAAGGTGGAGGGAAGGTGGAGTCAAACGTGTGCTTTGAAAAGTCAGTAATATGGTGCAGCTACACGTGTGTGTCCCCCTGCACCTCAGTTACCAGATGGAGAAGGAACCACAAGTGACATCAGGAGATGCATCATTGCTAAATCACGTTGCCGCAGGGTGATCCCCAATCTCCCACTCCTCCTTCATAGTCACTCCTTCTTCGTCTTTATGCCTCCACCTCCCTCTAATCGCTTCACTCTGTCCCACGGACTCAAAGCACTGTGTCTAAGAGACCCTCAGCATAACTAAACAGGCGCACATAATAAGAGGATACTGAATTTTTAAGTGCCTCCTTTAGAAACGAGTGGTTTTCTAGCACAGCCTCCACTGCTCCCAGTGCAGCCTCTGCTTTTGACACAGTCCATTCATTTACTACAGGCCAGCAAATCTAGGGACGAGGCCTGGAGGAACGTGACAGATCAATGGAGGGTTACATGTCCTGGCATTTCCTCGGGCACTTCCTTGAAGGCTAAGACACTCGCTCACAAACTCACAGTCTTTGGAGCAGAATAAAAACATCAATACTGTACTAAGACTTTACTGATGCCCTTTGGGGAAACTCCCTTGAAGAGGCTGATGCTGTGTGATGCAGCAGTACACTGTGTATTCTTACTTATTCTTATTATCTACTACGTTTTGCAGTTAGGACACATTTCATGAGTAATACTGTCAGAGATATATGGTGACTTCTCCTTTGACAGTCGAAATTAGTGAAACCTAAATGGATTTTTCTTTTAGCTTTGGTCTGCATCAAAAATGTGACTGTTGTCACAAAATCCTTTTTGGAGCCAGATATGGATTTTTTGGGGGCTGATGCTGTTACAGATATTTTAGGGAGTAAAACATTTCAGACATCAATATATTGGTGGATATACTTATTTAAAAAAGTTGTAAAGATATAGTTATCATTCCCTTATGATAAATAAATGTAACTGAGGCTTAAAAGTTTACAGTTTGATCATAAACTTTACTATGAATAACCATAAATAAATATATATGTATGTTACTTTTATTAAGAACATATTTTTGCCCAATACTGATAAATCGGTCAGGCTCTACGTCCTTTATAAACCAACCCTTCAGAATACAACATGAAACGATGCAGAATACACTGGCAAGATAACATAATGCTATTGTTAATACTGTCATATTTACCATATACAAACAATACACTTTACAAATACAATCTAAATACGATAAAATAAGATAATCCTTTATTGGTTGTCACTTTGCCAGTTATCCCTCGGCCATGATTGATTCACAACCTGCCGGTGGTAAGGTCGACGCTTGTTTATTGTTCTGTTACACTTTCATAAAAAAACAAGATGCCAGTGTATTTAAATTAGCTTCTTAATCTATTTATATCGTTTCAAAACCATTTAGGATCCATTCATCTCACCTAGCGACGGCCTTGAAACTGACACCGGACCATCTAACACAGATGGAAAACCAAAACAACATGAGACTGAACTTGTGCCATTGTTGTTTTCTAAAGGCGTCTTCAGTCTAAATGTTTGTTTCAGCAGGGATCAGATCTCAATTTAATTACATTCAGTTCACTCCAACAACAACAACACAGCGAGGGCCTGTGTATTCCAGTTCAGTGGGTAACAGGACAGTTCAATTAACATCACTGCGAATACAAGACGCACATGGAGCCCATCACACTGACAAGGGGGCAATAAATCACCGAGAGCCCAGGACTTCAAGGTCTGTGTTACAGGGGAGAAAAATATCTTTGAGATTATTTGTCCTGAAATGATTTATAGCGCCTCCCGTAGGCTAATAATAGGATTGCTGATAGAATTATTGAAACGTATGAAAGACAGGACACTGAGACACACACAGAGACAGATGTTACCAACAACCACACATTTGTTCTTTGCAGCCAGGAAGGAGAAAACAACTGAGTGAGAACAGACGACAACATTCTTGGCAATAGTTTGCATCAAGATTTGCATAGTTGCAGGGATTAGGCCACTGACTATTTCCTGAGAGAAATGGAGTAAAAATGCATTTTTGGAACAGTAGTCATGGAGGAATCATTTTTATAAAAGGACAAACCACTGTAATGTGTGTCACGGACAATATGATGTGAGAAACAACACAAAATGTTTGTTTTATCACACCAAAACACAAAGCCCCATAATAGGAAGCTTTATATAAGATAATAATCTCCAATTAAATAAGAAATAAAAACAAATAATAATAATTAAAAGGTGATTTTATGGCATTGTTTTGTTTACAGCTTGTTTTACTGACTTGTGGCTGGTTATTGACCATCTGCAGCTCTGATGTGTTTTTTAAACCAGGCCAATGCTTCACATGGGTCGGGGCCTTTTTCTGAGAGGAGCTGATTCTATTGATCAGATTAACTCACACAACCTCTTTGTTTTCTTCTAATAACTGAATAAACAATGCCTCAAAAAAGCAAAGAAAGAAATTGGGGCAAATCAACAAATAATTGTCACAAGTATCCTCGAGTTTCTCACCTGCAAATGTTTTCTATTGTCAACATTGTACCAACTACTGACACACAAATATTAAACTCTGTTGCTGAAACAAAGAACAGCCGATTTCATTCTCACAATCTCACCCATGTCCACATTTATCAGTGTTTTCCGTGTCTTTTACGTCCGTGTTTATATGTAAAGCGATCACTCAATGGGGCCGAAGAAGAGTTCAGGCCTGTGTCTGATTAATAGCTTAATAGATTGTGTGGCTCAGAGATTGATTTGTCGGGTCTGGACTTTAACAGATTCATTAGAACGGCGATAGATCTGTGAGATCTTGCTGAAGCTGTTCCACCCAGGCTCCGGACGGCACATGACGGGTAATGGACATCATCCGTCTGTCGGTCTGTCAGTCAAACACTGCTGCAATGTAAGTGTGTGTGTGTGTGTGTGTGTGTGTGTGTAATAAACACAAACACACATCTCCCACTTTCTTTCAATCACTCCAAACAACCAGGTAGGTGGGAGGGGGGGTGGAGGGGAGTAACATTGGGATGAAGAGGGAGGAAGAGAAGGGAGGAAAACTATATTTGGATTAAAAAAATCCTGTTGATCTATTCCTGTTTTCAGCCTCCCCTCTCAATCTTCAACTTTTACACTCTGCTTCTTTCTTCCTCCATCTCCATCACCCTCAAAGCTTTCTCTGACGCTCGCTGGTACCCGAGCCCGCTCTGTCCTCATCTACCTTCTCTTCATTTGCGCATAAACCAAGAAAAAAATAAGTACACGTGTATTGCGTAGGGGACAGGAGGAGACACACACACACACACACACACACACACACACACACACACACACACACACACACACACACACACACAATTATGTATTGCTCTCCTTGTGAATTAACAAACGGGTGTTAAAAGTGTCTGAATTTTAGCGAGGCTTTATCAAATGAATACAACACAGTATAAAGAACCCCCCCCCCCTACAGTCTTTCGGACCGTGGTGTCAGCTCAACACACAGAAGCTAATGAATAAATGGGATCAATGTGTGTTTGTGCACAAGTGTGAATTCAAGTGTCTGCGTCCATTGGGATCTAAAGACTTTGACTTGTGTGTGTTAATGTTTGTGAGGACAGAAGAAGCGAGGACGAGTTCTGTGAATGGACATTTGTTCTGTCAACTGTTTTCCAAGGTCAAGAATAAACTGTCAGGTTCATTCAATAAAACAGATTTTGTTTGTACAGTCATTATTATGTATCGTCCCCTCTTATTGATTTTGCAGTGACGAAGATGTATCTTCATCACCGTGCAGCTCTAATGATGAATGGTAAATCTCTTAATGGTACTTGGTGGATGTATTAGAAAGAAGCACGGCACAGCCAAATAACTACGGTGCACACACACACACACACACACACACACACACACACACACACACACACACACACACACACACACACACACACACACACACACACACACTGTGCAATAAATCAACATAATGTTATGATCGTGATGTAAAGCTCTTGGAATGCACTTACTGCGATATCAATATGTCTTTTTCAGGTATGTAAGGATGAGCTTATTTGAGCCTTTTACTTCAAATTAAAAGCTGAAAATTTGTTTCCTGTAGCATTAGTGAGGATTTGAACATTGATATTGATGAAACCCACACGGCCAACTTGTAATATTTCAACTATTTTGTTCGTCTGTCTGTTGTCTAGCAGGTTTACGCAAAAATGACATTAAACATGGTGTAAGGAGGTGGTGGTATATAGGTCAGGAGAGAACCCATTAAATTGTAGTGCAGATCCAGGGAGTGGATCAAAACTTTATTTTACTTTAGAATAATTCATGAATCTTGATGAAATCAATCAGGCACATTTGGTGTGTTAATTCGTGCAGCTTGATTTGATTGAAAGAAAATGTTGTTTTGTAGTTTTTTAGAAGAAACAATGATAAACAGGCAGATTTGTTTTGAGGCAGCAAACACCCAAACTTTTACCCAGAATTTTCTATCCATTGTTTCAAATCTCAAAATTCCTCCTCACGTTATTTTTTCGTGATGGTGTGGTTGTAGGCTCCCCCCCACGTTTTTGTGTTAATGAATAAGAATTGCCTTGTTTACTCGGGGAAACAAGTCGTTCAACACATCACAGAGACAGTGGATTTCCTGAACAACCCCAGTGGGAGTATGAGGCTTGTTCTGCTTATACAGTGAGAATTCTGAATTGAGACAGATCATCACAAAAATAATATATTTCATCTTTGTAGGTACAATTCTAAACAAACTGTGACACCCCCACTGGCTATACTATATATTCCAATATCTGAATTTTTCAATGTCACGTCCACCAGCTCCCTTCTGGTCTCATCTGGGTGGAGGCCAGCAACCACCCATCTCTCTTTGCTGGCTTCCCTCTGCCATTAAACCCATTCTCCTTCCTCAGCATCTCATCAAATCTCCTATTTACCCAATCCTTTATCTTTCTTCTCTTCCCTCTATCCTATCTCTTCATCTCTCCTTCTCTCCACCACATCTATTGCTCCAAATTAACATCTGCTGACTGGCCTGCTCCACCAATAACCCATCACACCCAGCAGGAAGCGCAGACAACACAAAGGGGAATGAGTGTGTTTGCACGCGCGGTAATATTTCCTTTTGTATTCTGGAATCCTCTGAAACGTGGTTATGAAAACCCCCCGAATGCAGTCGGTGTGTGTGCTGATACAAGCTGGCAAATGAACAGCGTATCCCGGTGGGTCGCTCGGCTTGGAGTCGTGGAGCCTCGCGCTTTTTCACACAGTGATGAGTATCAAAATAAATCTGTAAAAAAACGTCTGTCTACACGAACACTGCATACAACACGAGTCCTTAGCTGGTACAAAACTCCTATTCAGAATATTAATGATCATGCGCACTCACTGACACACACACACACACACACGCAGTTTGGGGGAGGTAGCAGTAAGGACAGCCGTGTGACTGGCAGGATCATTAAAACCACGAGCACAACGCTACTTATCTGCACACTTGACACCTCATTCAGTTTCCTGTGTGTGTTTCGTGTGTGCTCGTGCATCTCATCTCCTTAAGGGAGCCGAGACGGTATCTGTACACAGTATTTGTCTGGAGATGTGCATTAGTCAGCCTTGACGGTACATCAACTACATTTCCGACTGTATCCTCCGCACAGACAGCACAATATTTCATCCTCCTTCTGCTGCGTTTCTCCCCCGAACAAACGTATCCACGCAAATTCTTCCATCTGCTTCATTCTCTCACACACACAAACACACAAACACACAAACAAACCGTACACACACACAGACACAAACTCAAGTAAGGTTCTGCCTCTACACCACTGAACATTAATTAAAACATAAGTTGTCTCGTAACTTTAACCTCCCTGCGCCCCCTGTCTCCAATAAAATCAAGGGCTGAATTAATGCTGTAAGCAGACTTAGGTGAATCAACCTTTATTCGTGGGTCAGCCAAGCTGCCACTGGCTGTTACCAAGCAAACCTGTGTCTTGAAAAAGTTAGCAGGTATGTTTAAGTTTATTTTTAAGAGTAACAATCTGATGGTCAATAAATAATCCTGCTTTAGCTGACTATCTGAAATCTGTGGCTGTAATCATCAGACATTACTTATCCCATCCGTCCTTACTGACCTTGGACGAGAGCTGATTTACACCCTGGACAAGTCAGCAGCGAATCGCAGGACAGACGTACAGAGACCAACAACCATTCACTCCTACGTCGAATCACCCTAAACCCAATCTGCATGAAAACACAGTCTGAGGGAGGAAGAGAACCCAGAGAAAACCCATTCAGACATGAGGGGAACACCACACAGAGAGATATTGGATGGACGTGAAGTTCAGACCCACAAACATCTTTGATTTTACCCAAAAAACTAAATTAACACACTTAATCTCAGTATGTTAAGGACTAACTGTAAAGTTTTTCAAGTGTGAATTGTGTCACTTGAATGTAGAAAATATGCCGTACTACTACTACTACATCCCTTTCAATCCCTCACTGCTCACAGTGTTCTCATGCCCTGAAACAACGAGTCAGAGTCAAACTTCCAGACTTTCACTGGAACCTCCTCCTCTACTTCTCTGGCCTCTTTACATCCACAGCCTCTGCTTGTTCATTGATTCTTCAGGAACTTGTTACATCCACCGTCTGCGACTTTCTGCCCGTTTCCTCTCCCACCGGACACCTCGATCTCTCACCACTTCCCTTTTTGTCTATTGACCGTTTTATTCGCGAACGGAGGAGGATCTGAAGAGCGCTTGAGTGGGCGTTCGCCTGCAAAATGCTGTGTCAAAGCCACGTACATGGGCATCCGTCTTAATCTTTCCCATCATGCTGTAAAACACGCTTGCAATTAAATCCATAACTGGGTGGAACGAGTTGAGCGTGCACACGCAGCCACACACAGCGATTCACACTTCTTGTACTGACACAGTCCGCGAGCGAGTTTCCTGTCCGTCCCTCCATCACGCCATCTCTCTGTCTGTACACTGGGGTTTTAATTATAGAACCGCAGAGAAGCCTCATTAGACTGAGTGAGAAAGTGAGAAGGGACCGGGAGAGACAGAAATGAGGGGAGACAAAGGTAACAGACGGAGAAGAGAGATGGGGATCAGCAGAGAGGCGTCTGATCCCCCCCGCTGCTGAAATATTGAATATAATAACTCCAGACACATCCAGTTGTAGCAGGAATTAATCAAAGCAGCAATTCATTAGCGAAGTCCTTTTAACAAAACCTCAGAGTATTAGGGCCTATTTGTCTGATCGTGCATGTGTGTTCCACATCTGTAGACTTCAAATTACCAGACTCACAATACAAAAGAGATAATTGTAAACCTAATGTGTCCTCACCCAGGGTTAGATCTTTCAAAGGAACCCACCAGGCACAAGGTACAAGGTATAGATATAACCATTTTAGAAAAAGAGACTCCATCATACTGGTACACGCTCTTCAAGGTTTACATGCAATTTAATGCACCGGTGATTCTGTGAAGTGACCTTCACGATGGTTATCTACATAACTAGCCTTAAGACGACTTGAATACAGGCTTCCTACGCAATCTCAATCATGGAGAGCGGAGAGTTTCTTCACACCGAACAAAAGATTATCCAACTATTAAACACAAGCATTCAGAATATCTGCCACAGCGTTCCACAATTAAAAAGTTCTAACTTGATGCTGCATTACAAAAGGCCAAAGAAAGTACGCCCTGTGCTGCTGGATAAAGCAACACACACACACACACACACACACACACACACACACACACACACACACACACACACACACACACACACACACACACACACACACACACACACACACACACACACACACACAAACGCACACACGCTGCTGCTTTAATGCATAAATATTTAACGTTTAATCCATTTTAGTTTAGCAACAACTGACAAAAAGGTTCATTTCTTTAATGAACCACAACAAGAACTCTCCACCACCAAGTTAATACATCCGGCCCCAGATGGTCACAAAATGAGGGGCGGCTGTGCAGTTATTTGGTGAGTGAGCGTGCACACACTGCAGCGTCTGTGCACACTGCAGCGTCTGTGCTGCTTTCGTCCGGCTCCAAACAGTATTTTCGAACAGTACAAGTTTAAATCAGGTTTTCTGCTGCAAGTGCTGTATCTGCCTGTCCTAAACCAACAGCTTGCACAAATAACAGGAGCAGGAGAAGTTTCAGAGCTTGCTGAATGCTGCTTGTTGTTTTCACTTAAACTCTTCAGCACAGTCAGAGCGGGGCATGACGGCTGCTGTACTGATCAGAGTGCAGAGGTCTGTGTAGCCACTGAAACCAGGCTTTGGGTTAAGAGCCCCAAAAAAAACCAAAAGTTATTTGGTTCAGAAATTCTCTTTAAAATTATAATTTCTCCAAATCCAAGGTGACTCTTTTAAATGTCTTTACTTTGCTCGATTACAAGTACGAAACCCAACTAGGGCGACAAAGCCGTCTCTCCCCCAACTCATTGGACATAATTAATTATATATCTAGTCATTGGATTTTCTCTGTTTTTAACGTAGGTAACGTCTCTTTGAGCATCGTTATATTAATACAATTTAAAATAATAATAGAAGTAGTAGCAACACAAAACTGCGAATACAATTGAAACCATTTTAGAAATATTAATATGAATTAATCAAATATCCAAATAGTTGCAGATTAGTTACGTGCTGATCCACTAAATACTAAATTGACAAATTGTTTAAACACTTAACGTGTCCATAAGGTACAAATGGGATTTTTTTTACAGATTGCTCCTTTAAGGCTCTCATCACTTTTTCAAGCAATTTTCAAACAGAACCCTATTTCACTTTCTTCAGTCTGCAGCATTGATTCAGCTTCTGAGTGTCATCAAACGCATTCAACAGCTTAATCGAGTGGCTTGTTGTTGATCGTGGTAACACAAGGATCTTCCTTGTTTTATATCTTTGTGTACGTGCGATGTTTGTTTCTTCGATCCCAACATTTTTGAAAATGCCATTACTACGATTAATGTTCTCTAATCACGTGTTTTTTCTGATCAGCTGCAGTTTAGCACCCACCGAAAAATAAATTATATACAGTAACTAAAAGGAAAATAAGAGCATCTGCGCATATCTATAAAATCTTTGAGCCATTTTATCTTGCTGTTAAATAATAATTGGCAGCTGCTTCCTAACAGTGCCATAGATTCTGCTGGTAATTAATTAAGAGCAGTCATCTGAGAGGGAAGGGAAAAGATTTTGTGTCACCGCTCAGCGCTCTCACACCTGTGCTCCTATCAGGGGTGGAGAGTTTATACACAGTTTTCAATTTGGCGTTTGTTTTATTTTTATGGGTCACGAGCCCAAAAAAAAAACCCATCTGAGAGTCTCGCTGCTCCTCGTGTCTCATGGCGTTCCCCTTCTCACTGGTTTGACTGGAAACTCCAGGGACGTATTCCCTGTCAAACACTGGAGCTGCAGACTGTGGGTGTAGAGCAAACTGTGCCACACATGTTCTGTCTGTGGTGTTCCTTAACCGTACGATATGGAACCTCAGCCACGAGGGGTCTCTCAATTTAAACAATAAGACAAATAACTTGAGTGACCAATACATTCATGGCCCTGGACGTTATAGCGGAGGCGAGCAAAGCCACGCGTAAAGCAGATATGGCTCAAACTAAAGGGTGACCTCCACCGCGGCCAAAGTGAAACGTCCTTGGAACATAGATGGAAACATGTTTGGACGATGCAAGTCCACATGTCAAGAACATATGTAAGATAGGTCTGGTTGTTCTGAGACATTTTAATGAGGAGTTGTTACATGTTATATCTTTAGAGCCTGTCGGGACATAGTGCGGCAGAATGTAATCAACACATCGTCATGCAGTCAACACCTTGATCACATCACGACAGCTGCAGTGCTGCAAACAACCTGACAACACACAGGACTCTTTATGTTTGAGCTTTCAAATGATGCAATGACACACACACACACACACCCCCCACACACACACACACACACACACACCCACACACACATGCATGCACACAAACCACAGATTCCACAACACACTCTCTCTCCAGGGACACTAAAATACCTCCAATTAGACGCGCCGCAGAACAACTGGGATGGGACCTGGAGCGCACACACACACACACACACACACACACACACACACACACACACACACACACACACACACACACACACACACACACACACACACACCGAGTGGGCTCTCATTTAAGAGTCAGTGATGTGGAACGGAAACATCTGGAGGGGAGGGAAGATGATTAGGGAACGAACTAAATGAAACAAAGACACACACGCGCAAAAATATTAACACAAATGTCGTCACCAAAACGAACGTAAAACTGAAAACAGGTTACGGTGTCTAACGAATACTAAAAACTATGTATTTTTAAAAGATTTTCAAAAAGAGTAGTAACCTGTGTGTCATGGGCCAAACGTATGCTGTTTGAATGTTCCAAGGGAAACATACACCAATATCTCCTTCTCCATCAGATCCCCCGAGTGTGTGTGCGACAGCGTGCGAGTGTGTCTGGGTTGTGCGGGGGTCAACTGAGTCAGATGCTACATGAGTCTGTGTCTCAGCTCCTGAAAAGGCCACTCGGTCACTTCCCGGGGCCGAAGGGGGGGGGGGGCCGGGCCCCTGCTTGATGGCGGCAGGAGGGAACCAAAGGATAAACGGGAGAAACAGGGTGATGTAGACGTGGCGGAGACCCGGGAAGTCAATGACAGGGGGCGTAATCAAACTCAGACAGACTCTCGTCCAATCACCAAGCCGAGGTAATCAAACTCAGACTACCACACCCTCCTCGAGGCAGACGTACAATGATTAGGGTTATGAAAGGACAGAGTTTTTCTTTAACAAAGTATTTATGAACTCGGAGCTGACGCGTCCTGTTCAGCTCTCCCACCTGCGTCACCGTCTCGTCATCTTTCCTCTGTTTGCCTTCTCCTCTGCCACATCACTGAATACAGTTCTTGCAAATATAAATGCAGCAGAATCCAATTTACAATACAAATCAATGCCGTGCAGAACTATGAAGCCTCAAAGCCGAAAAATGTCTAACAACCTCTTCCAACTTCCTTGTCTCATTTCTGAGAACAGGAGTTTGGTTCGACTTCAGCCAGTACATGCAGTAATTACAGAGATACGCTATGTGGAGCATTTTAAAGGGGAACGCCGCAGATTTTATTCATCAAGTTCCGTTCCCTCGTCAGGGACAGCGATACTCAGCCTGTGAGGATCTTTTGAGGTTGTGGAGGGAGCTTTGTTAAGTCGGAGAAATGAGATATCCTGTTACGTACTGGATATTGGAAAGATGTGAGCGTTTACGAGGCGGCGAGGGTCCAACGGAAAAAGATGCCATAAATTGCATTTAGGGACTTAAAGTCAGGACATCTCAGCCTCGACAGCACGGACTTTTTTTATAGTCTGTGTCTTGCAAGTCGCCGAACTTTATGGAAGTGAGAAACAAAACTGCTGGATCACTCTTTTAAAAGGAAGCACTCTGCACGCAGGGCTTCGATGTACGGACGTATTACTCAAAGCTATTTTTCGAAGCTCAGCAATCATTAATAGGCGTGACATTACTGTCTTCTCTTTAGAAAAGATAAAGGCAGCTGATCAACTATTGAGCCCAGAGCTGAGATTGCATTTTAAGTCCTCACAGTTATTATATCAGCATTTATGCGCCCGACACATTCCCCTTCCCACTCGTTCTTTTCTTATCCTGCCTTCTGTTCCCTCTTCTCCTGTCTACCCTGCGTGACCCCTCCTCTTGTTTCATCTGTGAGATCCATACACGTCGGATTATATTTATCACGCTTCCACTTCTTTATCTCGGTGAGTCTAATGGCTCCAGCCGTTTTGTCTCGTTTCTTTATTCTGCAAAGAGCACGTCTTTGATGGTGCCCAGCTACGCCGAGTGTTTCTAGGCGTGCATCCTTTACATGCGTGTACATTTGCATGTCTGTGTGCTTTCATGGTGTGTGTGTGTGTGTGTGTGTGTGTGTGTGTGTGTGTGTGTGTGTGTGTGAGTCTCCCTCCTGCGAGTGCTCTCTTTGGGGATATTGTGCCGCTGTAATGGTCTGAAGTACAAATCTACAAAGGCCTCCACCGCTGTGAACTGAAGAGAAGCTCAGAGACACGCAGACACTCAGCAGGGAGACCCACTGCTGCTCTGATTGACAGGCCGAGGTATTTGCGAACGTGTGCGTGGTAAAGAGGGAGAAAAGAGAAAGAGCGGGAAATTATGTCAGGTATATGCATGGAGCTTAATTAATTGGAGGAGGGATCCTCATCTCCTGTCACTAACAGAAATACCCTGAGGCCATTAGAATTCTGTTTCTCTCTAATGCAAAAACACACTCACACTCACACACGGATTAAATGACCAGCACCCACCGCTGCACCTCGAGTCCTCTCTCCCTGGAGTTGCTGCGTTGATGTGATTCGCTGCACTGACTTGATATTCCTTGAATAACATAGTTAGAATACCTCGACCTCCATTTTATTCAAAATCCAACTTCTGCCCAATCAGCCGCAGGTTCAGTCGGCAGCGATGACTGAACTAGAGTGAGTGGAAACGTCTCGTGGAGCCACACGTTGTCGGCCGTGATAAAAAAGCCCCAGGAGCTGTTTATTTTACAGGCGGGCTGTACTTCCAGTGATTACTGTGTGTGACCTCTCACCAAGCTGCTGAGCTGCTATCAATTGTGGCTATTCCGGCTCAACCGCGGGTGACAGTTACTGCTTTTTATTTTCGGCCGTATATGCCACACTTACAGGATAGCGGTCAGGGACATGCAGATAATGGATATGTCAAGTAGGCGGGTCATGCAACTCGCCGTGTGCCGCTTTTCCTGCGCTCGTACAAGCTTTGTGGATCAACCCCAAGATTCAATTTATACCTAAATATAAACGCTTGACTCGTATCCAGGTTGTATCTCTGAGTCTATTCATGTTAAATTCATGAATGATCAGATCACCCACGTCACGTCCTCCTCTGATATGTGTTTGTCCCAAAAAAGAAGAAGAATAAAAGCAGATATAGAAACTTCACATCACGTCCTCCTCTAATATGTGAATAAAAGAATAAAAGCAGATACAGAGACTTCACTTCACATCATTCCAAGTTTTCCTGGTGATCCAACCAATAGTTTTTGTGTGACCTCCTTGTTTGAATGGCTAAATGCACTTTAAAGCACTTAGTCCACATACAGAATTTACTTCCATGCGCTCAAGGGCTGTCCATTTGCAATCTGATCAGCTGCGTCACGTCTTCACACCAGGTGTAGCTGTTCACTGTAAAGTGCCTGTGGTTGTGTTGGTGGAAAGAAAAACAGACAGAGACATTTCCCCCTTCAGACGTTCTTCTATCTAACAGGTCGTATCCTGATCTGCACCCATGACTCACTTCATCGAGTCTTTTTCTCCCCCGTCTCTCTTCCTTTCTCTCTACCAATCCTATTTCTTGCTTGTTCGTCTTTGTTGTGCACAACGTCTGAATCAAAGTGCGAAAGAGGAGAATACGAAATAGGTATCTCATTTAGTCTGCGGAATTCATGAAAAGAAAGACAAGGTTTTTTAGGAATAGAAAATGTGACTGACAGCTACGAACTTCAGTCGTCTGATCCTGCACCGGCTGCTTAATGGGATAAAAAAAAACATGAAAGCGAGGAGACCGGAAACGGAGGGGGAAGGAGGTGGAGAAGAAAGACAAAAAAGACACACAAAAGAGGAGGCAGGGAAGAACAAAAACACAATTTGCTCAAGTTCATTCACATATTTCCTCGCGTCATTTAACCTGCTGAACCTTTCGTCACTTCAGTTCACTTTAATCTAATCTCATTTGCACAAAATTGATTCTACTTTTCGCTCAAATGTCCTGCCAGAAATACCTTGGCAGATCCTGATCATTAGATCTACACTGTAGCTGTGATTCTAACAGAGGATAGAGTGATTTAGAAAAACCCAAACTATCGATACAGATATATTTTCCGGCCAAATTCATCAGCTACTGTTCAATTTTCCTTACACGAGTCAGGCCTGGCAAAAATAATGCGTATTGAGTGTTATAACCAATGTGACTGAGCCATAAAGATGATCCATAACCACAGAAAGTGAAGACTGATCCAGAAAACAAGAAGAGAAAACCTGCTCTTTCATTGTTTGGTCTTGTTTGTCTTTTATATTCCATCCTTTTCTTTTTTGTGTGTCATTTTGACTCGTTTGTATTTAATTCCTCTTTCCTCGTTTCCTCCCACAGCCTCAATAACAAATAACTGAATCAAATATTCTGTTTTATAGCAAAGGTTATTTACCCAAGAAATGTTTATTGTACACAACACTAAATGATAAACAGACACACACACACACTCACACACGCACACAGGCTGACGTTTATGGCCGAAGTCTGATCAGCGAAACCTAACTATACCCTTACCATTCCTAAAAAACGCCCAAGGGAGCACTCTACACTGACAGCTCTAACAAGGTGCTGTGCGTATATTTATGTGATTGTGTGGGTCTGTGTAAGTGTGTGTGTGTGTGTGTGTGTGACAAAGGATACCAAAGGATACAACCCTGTAAAAAGAATCTAATTAAAACTCTATACAGCCACAAGGGACAGACCGCTCCCTCCCTCTCTCATTTAACTACAGTGAACACTTCAGCGGAGAGACTGTTAGAGTGAGCGCTCTATCCTCCGGCCTCTGAGGAGACACGATAGAGGTACGGAGAAGGATTCATGTGAAAAGGTGATCCACGGATTAAGGACGTGACTGAGGCTGAAACATAGCGGGAGAGAAACACATTCACCAAAAAACCTTGTAATTATAAGCTTCTTTGTGTCATTCAGTAATATTCACTGATTTAAAAATGACCTTCTGCAGCAGAGTGGCCACATGTAGATGATCCAATGAAAAGAAATGACCTGGAAATTCAGGACAAGTACATAACAAGTCTATCTTTTAAACACTGTAACATAATAAACAGCCGACAGTGTCTGGGACGGGACTGTTGTTCTGGATATGGTTTACAGCTACTTATTAATTTAATGTTTAAGAGACTGGGTCTGTAGTTGAGAGATGGAAGGACTTCTGCAGACTGACAGAAGAAACCGCACATAACAAAAACTGTTTCCACCAACTGGCAGAGCTGTTTCACTCTGAGACTTCAACCCTGCAAATAGTTTCAGAACGTCCATTGTTCTGATATGAAAGCAAACACGGAGCAGGCTTGTACCGTTCAAATGCGGTGACATTTGGGCTGAACAGGTCAGAAGAGAAGAGGAGAGAAGTAAAAAAATAAAGGGCAGTTTGTGTTAAAGTGTGGATGGAGAGACACAGGAAACATACAGAGAGAAAAAAGGAGGGAAGTGAACAAACACAGAGACGTACAAGTATCAGTATCGATCTCAGACGTGTGTTGCAAACATCGAACATGAAAAAAACCTCTATGATTGAACAACTGGCAGCAACTGGATCTGAACCACAGCTGACGCAGTTCAGCTTCAACTTATTCATAACCGGCTCTATAGTCTAATCTACTGTTCCTGGTTTAAAGTTGGGTTCTGATAACCAGTTCCAGGTGAACAAAAATACACATAGAAGTATTTGCAAATCTTAAAGTGTCTTAAATAGTTCATCAAATCTTTTAACCTCTTTAATCAAAGTTTGAAACGTCACGTCAGCAGAATTATCTTTCTGTAGCTGACAGTTGCTTTTAAATGACAAACGTCAGATTATGTCGGTGCTAAAAGTTACTTGCTCTAAAGCCACAATACAGTTTGGCTCCTCACAGTTTAATGCGCAGTCCAAAAAGGAAGTTTATGTCCTTAGCAAAAAGAAGAATTAGTTAGTTTTCTTAACGAGACAGTGGTGGTTCCTCTATACTGGGACAATCTAACTGCATCAAGTCATTCCAGTTGATAGAATCTCCCATCTCCCATCTTTCATTTATATGACATCCTTAATTTTAGTTTCTTAATTAATGGTTCAGAATCATCACTTCGTCCCAGAATCAGACAAAAGGTAGTTTGTTTGAAGCATATTTGATATTTATCATATATCTTTAATCCTCTGTTTGTGTGTTGTGCTGCTCGTCTCCGTTTCAAGTTGTACCTACGGCAGCCGACAGTAATTAGGCTGCGTCACAAAACTGTCCTCTGAGCCAACAAATAGAAGAGATTTTAAAAATAAATGTTTTTTTTCCAGTAAAATAGATTCAGATCATTAAAGCCCGATTGAACCTCAACCTCAGTTACAACACAGATCACTTGTGAAGCTCCTCAAAGGGCCCGAGAAGCTCCTAATGCACAATCAGTCATATTTAATTATGTGACAGCCTCTGATGAAACAAACCGATGCTCTGAATGCGCACGCTAATTAGTGCGTCTGTTGGTTCGCTGCCAAAACCTTTCAGATGAATAAAATGTGTGTTCTTACCTGAGATGCTCAGGTACACGGCGGCACTCGTCACGTTCTCGCCCGTCATCTCGTTCACCGCCTCCACGTGGTAGCGTCCTGCGTCCGTTGCCGTGGTTGCCAGGACGACCAGCTGATTGTCCAAACTGATTGCTCTGTAGGGCGGAGACGCAAGACACAAGACACGCGAGAGAACAAGGGATTAGAGAGCGCGGCACTGGCAGGGGAAAAAGGGAAACACGCCTCGGCCTAGTCCTCGACTCAGACAAGAACACAGCTCAAACTAAGACTCTGACATGAGGAGAGTATTTGGTACATGGATCGTTTAGCATTCATAAAGGGGGGAGGACACGTTGAATACAAGCATCAGAAAGGAAAGAGGATTCACAGAGCTTAAATAAATCTCTCCTCCTGTCTCAGATTGATATGTGGCTCATTTTGTGTCTCTTTCATTCTTCTGGCCAATCTCGTCGCGTATTATCTTCTGTTCTTCCGTCTTTTCACTGATCCATCCTCGTTTTCCCCCGCGTACCCGCAGCAATCAATACAGCACAAACATGCACGGTACACAAGGAGACACACACGCACACACACACGCACAATCACAAACACAACTGTCTCACTGTCCTCACATGAGCACACGGAGATAAGAAACAATCGCTGACAAACAGACTGTGTGCTGCTGCTGCTGCCGCTGCTGCTGCCACTGCCTTTTAAATGAGCATAATGGGAAGGAGTTGATTTTGCAGGGAGACAGTGTGGTTAGAGAGGAGGAGAGCGGGAGGGAGACGGGGAGGGTAGAGATTTGTTACGCTGGGATTTTTATGTTTTTCTTGGTGGAGCAGACGGGAAGCCCAGGTTGTTTTTTAGTGACTTTGTGTTTTCACCTTGTCAGTGGACGGAAATCCCAATATTCTAACCTGAGCCTTCACTGAAATAAAATCAATATGACCAAAGGGAGAATAGAGCATATTAAAGGGAGATGACCGTCTTTTTATATCCTTATAGACCCAGTGTCCTCATAACACAATTACGCTGCGTGTTAGGACTGTGAAGCCCTGCGAGACAAACGTTTTGGCAACACAAGTGTGAATACTGCCTGTTTAAACACACTTTGGTTTCGAATAAGAAACACACTTAGATCCGGTAAGACCTTATTTTGAATGAAACATCTGTGTGTGTGTAAGTATGTGTAGTTTCCTGTGGACACGGTTAATTGGAGCTGGACTATCAGAGATGGGTGCGCTCCAGAACGAGGCCTGCACCGTGCCGGTCTGTGCAGAACGGACGTTGTTTCCACTCAGTTTGCATTTGACCACAGAGCAGCATGACTAGAATCAATGACTCTGTGTGGCAAGTAAACAAAAACACTGTGCGTCACAGCAGCGTTGCAAACAACAGGCAGGTTTGAGAGACATTTCACGTGGCTTGTAGTGGCTGAGAATGAAAAGGAAAAAGGTACTGAACCGTGTCTGCCAACAGCATCCAGCTGGGAAGGATGAAAATAAAGTTTACCATCGGCATCTCCACGACTTGCTAGCGTTTGATTATTGGATGATGTAGAACTCGTGTGTTGGCAGCAACCCCAAACTACACTCAGTTAATGTGATCACCCAAATCCTGCTGCAATGAATATTATTGATATATTATTGATATTGATGCATCCACAAACTACATATAAAGATGGGCGACATGACATCTCTCAAAAGTGAAGCCAAGACCTCTCACTTGCCCCCTTAACTCCACCCCCCTCCAGGTTAGCAGATGGGACATGGATTAAGACATTCGACTGATGTGTAGGTGGGTGGTTCTTATAGAATCTGTGTATGCACCCATGAACATGATCAAGTATATGGACGTGCTTGAGTAGGAACTACTGGTTGAAGAGAGAGAGGTGAAGAGAAGAGAAGAGAAGAGAAGAGAAGAGAAGAGAAGAGAAGAGAAGAGAAGAGAAGAGAAGAGAAGAGAAGAGAAGAGAAGAGACACACACACACACTGATAGAACTCCTCAGGTCTATTCGGGGTGATTTCCCAGGAGAGCATCCACAACAGTCCGAGCCTCAACCCCAACACTGACACTCTATTCGAGTGAGTGCATGTCTCCTCTGTGTGTGTGTGCATGTTGCTTTGAATGTGCGTGTATGTGCGTGTGCATCCAACCAGATCTAAATGCCTGAGATAGAAGCTTCGCCCATTCTCTCACTTATTCCGGAGCAGTAATAGATTCTGCATCCTCACCGAGGTCTGTAATGCAATTTATGGCTGTAAAGCTCATTAAGTGCACTGACCAGCCCATTTGATCACGTCTGTTTCACCGACACATGCTGATTAATAGACAGTGAAGGCATGTGTCCACTTGCCTGTGCTGTGTGACAGAGGGGAGGGTCTATCAACTGTGCTAACATCTGAAAACATTTAAAAGTTTGAAGTATTTGTTCATGTAGTATTTCTCCTCATTTACATAATTCATTTAACGTGTAATATTTACATGTGAAATTACTTTGTGGTGATGGCTGCAGCGATTTGCTTCCCACTTTCTTATTCGTACTTAATTGGGAAAGGATTGAAATACGCCAATAAGACGTCCAGATTAGACGACCTCCGTTCATTTGGAATTCCCTTGAAAAGAAAATTAATAAAGCGTCCCTATTCATAGCTAGAGGGGGGTTTCACCATCGCATCCTAAGAGTTGCAATAGACTCAGACACACACACATGCATACAAATATCCGTGCACATTAACAGCCTATGTGCAGCCTCAGTCTGACTGAATGTCAATGTACTATAGGGATTTAATATAACATAAATTCAACATGCAACTTTCAGCCCTCTTTTTAGTTCTACATTTAATTAAACTGGACAAAATTGTTCTGGCTTTTAATTAAAGACAAACTCAATTTTAAAACTGCGCATGACTCTGCATGCTTATGTGTGTGTGTGTGTGTGTGTGTGTGTGTGTGTGTGTGTGTGTGTGTGTGTGTGTGTGTGTGTGTGTGTGTGTGTGTGTGTGTGTGTGTGTGTGTGTGTGTGTGTGTGTGGCAGTTTATCCCCAGGCAGAAGAGGCAAATTAAATGACAGTAATCAACTAGATCCTATTCCCTTATCCTTCGGCATTCCTCCCTGTATCCCTCACCCCCTCTCGAATAATAAAAAAACAGCCTCTCTGACTCTTTCTCTCCAATTCCATTTTACGTTCTTACTTAGATTACAATCTGCACATTTCTTTCTTGGTTTCTTCCAATTTTCTTAGCATTTCCCTCTCTCTCTCTGTCTCTGTCTCTCTGTCTCACCATCCTCCCCCCCCCTCACCACCACCACCCTGTCTTACCTCCTATCTCTTCCCTCCTGACTTCTTTGAACCGAAGCACAGAGCCAGATTGGTCTTTCATTTAGTGCCTGGCCCCAAGACTCATTTCATAAACACTCACGGGTGTCTCTGCTGCAAGATTGACTTCTGAATGCACACTCACACACACACACACACACACACACGCACAGACACACATGCGCATGCCAAAAGCTAATTACCACACACATGTCGCAGGCCAGAGGATAGACGAGGGAGAACAAGTGTGTTTTCTGATATATAAGTTCTTCTAAGTGCGTGAGTCAGATCTGTGGAGTGAGCCTCCTGCCAGCAGAACCCACCTCGGCCCTGTCTGCCCTCCTCTGTTTCTCATAGGCAGCGTGCCACCTCCTTCAAGCCACGCGTCTGACACACTCGCTCGGGGTGGACGAGTGTTGCAGTCGGGCAGAAGGAGGGATACTCCACTGTAAACCGAGTCCAGACAGCCAGGCTTGTTGGCAGCTTCATCTCCAAAGCGAGTGCCAGCGCACCCACCCACGCAGACAAGAGTGTGCACATGCATACGTGCACCTTCTCAAACAGCCTCTCACACAGTTGGGAGTGTTCACTGTTCCTCACAGCCGTTTAAAGTGGATGTTTGCGTTGGCGTCTCAGTCGGTGGACACATGAATACAGCCTCTGTGGGACTGATTGATGGTTAACGTGCTCGGGCTCGTACCTGCTGAAGGCCACACTGTGTGTGGATGGAAAAAATATCCTCTTTAAAGTAGAGGGAAATTTTGCATTTCACAGGACTGAGGTGTTTAAAATGTTTGTGTGCTTGAGTTGTGTTGTGGTGTTGGAATAGCACATACATCCAGCCAGGCCCAGCTGAATTCAATCAGGCTGCTTCAAATTGCAAACACTCATAGATATCAGTCCACTAAATGTGGGTTTTTTTTCCATCTAGATTCATGAATTATTCCCTAGAAAATTGATGAAAACGTCAAAATAAAAATGCTGTATCTCACAATATTGAAGAAAGAGGAAAAAAAAATGTCTGGCTCCAAACTAAAAATTAAAAGGTTCTTCCCCAACTGCTACAGCATCCTAAGTTTCATGGTAATAACACACAACACACAAACACCAATGACAACACAACCTCCTTGGACTATAGGTAATTAAAGAGTAACTATACTGAGCCAAGGAGGTTGTGTTTTTTGCCCCTGTCCACTAATTTGTTTTTTTTGGTTGTTGGCAGGGTTTCTCAAGAACTACAGATTCTAATTAAACCTGGTGGACGGTTGGGACGTCGGCCAAAAGGTAAAGAAATTGGCACAGCTCTGGACAAAGAAGCAAATCCAGAATAGTTTTATCTCCAGTCACCCAAACCGGTCGAGGCAGAGGTCCGCCCACATCGAGTCTGGTTCTGCTGGAGGTTTCTTCCAGTTTATTCTCTCCCCAGTCGACAAAGTGCTGCTCATTGTGGGAACTGTTGGGTTTCTCTGAAGTTTTTAGGGTCTCGACCTTCAATGTAAAGTGCCCTTGAGATAATGTATGAAATTGAATTGTTGGGCCTCAGAAGAGGTTTGTGCTCTAGTGAGTGATACTTGAGGATTGAATGCAGAGAGGCTGAGGAAGCATCTGCACAATATTCATCAGTTAATGCTATAATAGCTTGTTTGGCTTCTGCGAAACAACAACTGCAAACTGGAAAGAAAAGAGTCACAGTGAAGTCAATCACTGAAAAAGGCATCAACATAACGAGTTCCTTGGTAGAAGGATCTATTTTCACTTGACTGTTTCGCAGACTTTTCATGTGGGTTATTTTTTTTAACCCTTGAAGTCGGAAACAAACAGTGCAAACTTTGTCTTGTCACTTATTTGGACTTTATGAGGAAAAACGTTTGAGTCATCCGTCAAGTTGCGTTTCTCCGTTCGCCTCGGTCGCTTCACTTGTTTGAAAACTCAGCGTGAACACAGAGCTCTGGTAGTTTAGTGTTTTTCACTGATTTCAAAGGATGCGCTCCCTCGTGTCTGATGCCAGCGCCTGACAGGAAGTTCCTGTGGAGATGTTTCTGGGGTAAATTGGGCACAAGGAGAAGCTGGGAGCGTTCGATGACACGAGGTGCTCCACGCTGCTGTAATGTAACAGTACAATGTGAGGCACAAAAAAAAGAGGAACGATTCTGGTAGATAACAGAGAAAAATAAAAAACAAAGAGGAGAACTTTTCCAACAACAGTTTCATGTAGTTTAGGTAAAATATGACAGATCTGTTTTTGTAATGGGATTAAACAGTGTTACTGAGTTTAAGACTGAGAACTGTACTGATGCCAGGAGCTCTCGACGTTGTGCAGCCAGGAGCTTGACAGTGACAAGTAGTTCAAATGAAGCTATTGTTAACACAGTCTGGGGTGGAAGATGTGTTTCATACTGTATTTGCTGAATGTTATTTAATTCTCTTTCTTTGCCAAAACACATTCCCTTAAAAAAGTTTGTGAAAGCTTCCGATTGCTGAGAAAATGGAAAAACAAAACGTAAGAACTAAAAAAAAAAGAATCAGGAAATTTCGAAAAGCCGAAACGTGGATTCCCCTGGCTGGCTTTAACTCTAAGTTTAAAATGAATGAGAGAATGTGGTTCTTTTTCGAAAAGTCTGCGTTACGTGTACGTGGTGGTTTGAGGAACACCTTCCTTTTCATTTCGACACCCTTGTTCTCAGGTGAGAGCAGCTGCACAGCCACAGCAGACAAACAACCAATTATATACGCACGTTCACACCTACACCTCATCCTAGTGTCACCAATTAACCTACATATCTCTGGACTGTGGGAGGAAGCACGAGTACCTGCAGAAAACCCAAAGGGAGAACAGGCAAAGTCCACACAGAGAGGCGCTGATCAAAGTGGGGATCGAACCCAGTGCCTTTCTGCTAACCACCATGCCTCCCACTGTAAGATAGGAATAATACTGGCAAACAGTTTCCAGTATGACCTGCTGCTTCATTTAAAAAAAAGGTAATAGTCCATCTTTAACTTCTTAATGAGACTCTCATTATACTCTGAGCCCCAGTGCAATGTGATGTGCATGACTTGTTGTGGTAGCTTCTAAGCAGGCTGGTGTAGCCGGGTCCCACAGCTGGACTGTCATCGGCATTTCTCCTGCGACGGCCATTAAGAGAGAGTTCTGAATAAATCCCTCAAACATTTAAAACATTAAACGACGGCTTTCGCTTTAATGTTGTAATCAACAAAAGGCAGAAAACAAAAAACGCAACCACAAAACTCCACACGTCTATAATAAGCCAGTTGGAGGTGAACCAAATGAGAAGAAATAATGCAGGCAGGCTGCTGATGCATTAAATATGTGCATCAACTATTTAAAGGGTCTGGATTGTGTCTGTCTCAATTTACATCAGGGCCAAAAACATTTTGGACGACATTAAAATGATTAAAGGGACACATTCATTCATTGAAGGCCCCCTGTGGACACATTCAGGAACACACGGTCGCAATCAGACAACCTCTGTCAGGACAGTAGAATAATAATAATGAGAATAGCTTGAATTTATATAGAGACCCAAGGACACCTCACATGTGTCAGTGGTATATTATTTGGCATATGCTCATTTTGTCATTGATTAATCGATCAGTAATTTAACGCAACACTTACTGGCAAATATTTTGTCTCAGTTTAAAACTAATCAACTACTTAAAAGTTACTTGATAGTGAAAATAATTGAATCAATTGCAAGCCCTGAATTACTGAACCGCTCGTTCCAGAACCATTATTCAAACCATTATTAGTCGTTAATTAGCTGATACAAAAGCCTCCGCTCCTCAGGGAGGCTTTTCCACAAGACTTAGGAACTCACTTCAGGGGATTTGCTCTGATTCAGTGACAAAAGGAAAAGAGGCCAGTCGGTGATGCTAATAAGTCCTGGCTGTGAATTGGCTGTTCCAGTTCATCTCAAAGGTGCTTGATGAGGCTGAGGTCAGGGCGCCGCTCGGTCCGGTGCTTCAACTACACACAGGGAAAACTTCAGAGCTGCTTTCAGACGGAGCACTGAAGTTGGGATAATCTCCTGAAATGATCAGGAGGGGCTGTGTGTGAGAACGCAAACGTCCAAGTCAGAGGCTCCGGACGACCTCTGGAGTGTTTCCTGACAACTTCCTGTTAAAAACTCTGGATAATGAGCAGAGTTCACCGCGAGCAAATGGGCGTGTTGATGATGTTTCTAATGTTCAAAGGAAACAAAGCTGAAAGAAACATTAACAATACGAATATCTCAGGATGAAAAAGAGGTTCCATTCAAGTAGAAGACACTGAGAGTTCATGTCTAAAGAGGGGCTCATATCTTTAGGGCCACGCTCTGTGCATGGAGGAGGCCCTGTCATGGTAATAGAGGAAAGAGGCTTCGCTAAACCTTTGTCACCAAAGTGGGAATCACGCTGTTGTCTTAAATATCTCTGTATCCTGAGGCATTACGATTTCTAACTAAAAGAACAAACACACGGGGTTTCTCACAATTTATTATAGTATAATTTGCCTCGTCTGACAGAGATTTTGCAAACATCAGATGATACTATTTACACTCGTTTATACAGTGAGTGAGCCAAGTGTTCCTCTAAGCTCAGTCTGTCTGATTCACTTCAGCAGGTGACTGATTGAACGTATCGCATGTTTGCTTTGTACTATATAATCATTAAAGTCATGAAATGAGATCTGACAAGCGGGAGAAATGATTGCCAGCAGCTCTGCAGTGTTTCAGACGAACGTATGTCCTTGTTTAGTCACCGTGGGCCCAATGTGTACGTGACTGTTAGTGTGAAGTTACACGCTGCCCACGCTCTTAAATCACTGCCATTTATTTACACCGTGATGCAGTAACTCACATTAATATTAGTTATTATTATTATTATTTGAGCTGACCAAAGCCTCACTCACTCTCTCTCTCTCTCTCTCTCTCTCTCGCCTCTTCTCTCTCTCTCTCTGAGAGGCAGGCATGTCACAGCTGTTTATGGCTCACAGCCTCCTTCCTGTCCAATGATGTCCTCCGCTCCGCTTCTGTATCAGCGGGCACCTACACCCAAACAGCACAGAAAGAGCAGTGTGTGTACCTGTGTGTGTGTGTGTGTGTGTGTGTGTGTGTGTGTGTGTGTGTGTGTGTGTGTGTGTGTGTGTGTGTGTGTGTGTGTGTTCCTGGATTCCCAGTAAGAGCTGGGGGAGAAGAGGTCAACCTGCCAGCTGCCCCTGTGACCCCATCTCGGATAAGCAGAAGACAATGGATGGACAGGTGGACGGATGGAAATTGTATTTTTATTTCATACCACTGCTACAACAACAAATAATAATGATAATTCTAATGATTTAATACATTAATGTGAAATTGACCTAATATTTTGGGTGAGATTCATTCGCCAAAAACACTGACTGGTAGAATGATTCATTTTTCTTTTCTAAATTTCTACAGATGGACTAATCATCACTATTGCCAAAGTAAATCTGATATATAATCTAACGAGTATAAAGTTTGTTTAAAAAAACACGGACCACCTCCTCTAATTGATCCTTTGATTAGAGCTCTGTTACCTCGGACCCAACGCCTGTGTGACAGCTACACAGCTCTGACCATGTAGTCGACGACCCGACTCCGCCCACAGGTCAAAAAAAGCAATACAAAGTAATTCTCTGTTAATGTCACAGCTCTGGTTGAGGAATCCTGTTGATTTTAACTCTCTGAGAAATACAACCTGCATAAGTGACTGCACAGGAGACCAATGGAGAGAGCGAGAGAGAGAGAGAGAGGGAGAGAGAGAGAGAAGAAGAGAAGGGCACAAATAGATGGTAGAGGTTGCAACAGTAATGAACACTAATGTGTTTGTGAGAGATTTTAACAGCCCCGCCACTGACTCAGAAAACGTTTTCCCTACCTCCTGCCCTATACACTCTGCAGCTCTGTGACTTGTAATTAACGCAGTGCCTAAATCACAGGCCCGCTTCCTCAATCACCTTTACAGTTACTTCAAACGGTCAAACGGACACAAAAAGGGAGAATTTCCTGTCGTCGCTCACCAGCTTGGCCAGTTGCCACAGCCAATAAGTTCTCCATAAAACACACACACACACACAGAGACACACAAACACACACGGGCAGAAGGAGAGCTTGCCCGCATGCACATAGAGGAGTATCCTTGTACTCACACAGCCCAGGGCCTGCACACCGAAAGTAATTGGTGTGTGTGCGCATATAAGAGAGGGAAAGAGGTAGAAAGAGAGAGGGAGGGAGAGTAAGTGAGGGCTGCGAGACAGACTACGTTTGTTTAATGTCCCCTGGCGTGGCCTGGGGGACAGGCAGAGAGAAGTGGGGAGGCAACGAAACAGGAAAGGAAAGCAAAGCAGGGCAAGGGTGAGATGGAGGCAGGAAGAGAGGAGAGGAGAGAGGGACGGGGGCCTGATGCTGAGTAAACAGGGGAAAGAGACTTTTCACTGCGCTCGCTGTTTGTTCAGCTACAGGAGCCCCATGACTCACTTCCTGTCTGCCGCTGCTCTATGTGTCCGTCTGTCTCGCTGTCATCCACGTGCACGTAACGGACGTTAATTCATGTAAAAGCTCACGGAAAAACATTTGCTTTTCAGAGTGGAAACAGGTCGTACGTAAAATCTACAGTGCGACACCGCATTCCTCTAACAAGGAGGCAGGATGGATGGTAACAACCCACCGTGTGTGTGTGTGTGTGTGTGTGTGTGTGTGTGTGTGTGTGTGTGTGTGTGTGTGTGTGTGTGTGTGTGTGTGTGTGCGGCTGAGTGACTGTTGTAGTCCCATTAGGTGGATGGATCTCTAGACGAATGGCTATTATCCTAATTAGCACTAATTATGTCTGCTTCCAATTAACCACACAACTGGCAGTGACTTCTCTCGCTGTCTTTCGTCTCACACTCTCTTTTTCCTTTTCTCTACCTCTCTGTCGTTGTCTCTCCGATGGAAAAACACACCTTGTTCTCGAACATCGTCTCAACATGGAGCCGCTAATATTCACACTTGAACATGAGACGTCATTTTCTAATTCTGGTTCACGACTGTTTCCTGGTTACAGCTTTCGAAAATGTCAGGATTAGCTGTTTTCTCTTGCCTGAGGATAGTAAAGTATAAACACTACCACCTGAAAGTGCACATATTACTGTCTCGATATATAAATACTGCACCGTCCCTTCAGATCAGGTTAACAGCTGATTGCTCGTCCCTGCATGGATGCCCAGGTAGGTGCAGCTCTATTCGCTATTTAAACATTATGATGCGCGAGACGGGAAGTCATATCTTTATACGCTAATTTCAAAGTTGTAT